>NW_023493821.1:0-62500 GCF_013265735.2 Oncorhynchus mykiss
TTACAGTTATACATTTTGACCATTTGCAGACTGTCTTATTCCAGAGCGACTTACAGTCAGCAAAATAAATATTCAGCAAAATGTGACAAAATATTCTGCGAAATAAACTTCTTCCTGCCCAAAACTATATGTTCCTGCTAGGTGATTTGTTTGATAAATTACTTTGGTAATTCAACTCATGGCTCTATCCTAGCTGCTGCAGGGATGTGCAGGTCTACAGTCTGACAGGATCTGATCAGTAATAACATTAGAGATGGACAATAGTCTGACAGGACCTAATCATTAATAACATCAGAGATGTACAGGTCTAGAGAACTAAACAACAACTCCAGGAGGATAGAGAAGGAGAGAACTAAACAACAACTCCAGGAGGACAGAGAAGGAGAGAACTAAACAACTCCAGGAGGACAGAGAAGGAGAGAACTAAACAACCCCAGGAGGACAGAGGAGAGAACTAAACAACTCCAGGAGGACAGAGAAGGAGAGAACTAAACAACTCCAGGAGGACAGAGAAGGAGAGAACTAAACAACTCCAGGAGGACAGAGAAGGAGAGAACTAAACAACAACTCCAGGAGGATAGAGAAGGAGAGAACTAAACAACTCCAAGAGGACAGAGAAGGAGAGAACTAAACAACAACTCCAGGAGGATAGAGAAGGAGAGAACTAAACAACAACTCCAGGAGGATAGAGAAGGAGAGAACTAAACAACTCCAGGAGGACAGAGAAGGAGAGAACTAAACAACAACTCCAGGAGGATAGAGAAGGAGAGAACTAAACAACTCCAGGAGGACAGAGAAGAAGAGAACTCCAGGAGGACAGAAAAGGAGAGAACTAAACAACTCCAGGAGGACAGAGAAGGAGAGAACTAAACAACTCCAGGAGGACAGAGAAGGAGAGCACTAAACAACTCCAGGAGGACAGAGAAGGAGAGAACTAAACAACAACTCCAGGAGGATAGAGAAGGAGAGAACTAAACAACAACTCCAGGAGGATAGAGAAGGAGAGAGAACTAAACAACTCCAGGAGGACAGAGAAGGAGAGAACTAAACAACAACTCCAGGAGGACAGAGAAGGAGAGAACTAAACAAACCAGGAGGACAGAGAAGGAGAGAAATAAACAACAACTCCAGGAGGACAGAGAAAGAGAGAACTAAACAAGTCCAGGAGGACAGAGAAGGAGAAAACTAAACAACTCCAGGAGGACAGAGAAGGAGAGAACTAAACAACAACTCCAGGAGGACAGAGAAGGAGAGAACTAAACAACAACTCCAGGAGGATAGAGAAGGAGAGAACTAAACAACTCCAGGAGGACAGAGAAGGAGAGAACTAAAACCAACTCCAGGAGGATAGAGAATGAGAGAACTAAGCAACAACTCCAGGAGGACAGAGAACTAAACAACACCTCCAGGACAATAGAGAACTAAATAACAACTCCAGGAGGATAGAGAAGGAGAGAACTAAACAACAACTCCAGGAGGACAGAGAAGGAGAGAACTAAACAACTCCAGGAGGACAGAGAAGGAGAGACCTAAACAACAACTCCAGGAGGATAGAGAAGGAGAGAACTAAACAACAACTCCAGGAGGATAGAGAAGGAGAGACCTAAACAACTCCAGGAGGACAGAGAAGGAGAGAACTAAACAACAACTCCAGGAGGACAGAGAAGGAGAGAACTAAACATCAACTACAGGAGGATAGAGAAGGAGAACTAAACAACAACTCCAGGAGGACAGAGAACTAAACAACAACTCCAGGAGGACAGAGAAGGAGAGAACTAAACAACAACTCCAGGAGGATAGAGAAGGAGAGACCTAACAAACTCCAGGAGGACAGAGAAGGAGAGAACTAAACAACAACTCCAGGAGGACAGAGAAGGAGAGAACTAAACATCAACTACAGGAGGATAGAGAAGGAGAGAACTAAACAACAACTCCAGGAGGACAGAGAACTAAACAACAACTCCAGGAGGACAGAGAAGGAGAGAACTAAACAACTCCAGGAGGACAGAGAACTAAACAACAACTCCAGGAGGACAGAGAAGGAGAGAACTAAACAACTCCAGGAGGAAGAGAAGAGAGAGAACTAAGCAACTCCAGGAGGATAGAGAAGGAGAGAACTAAACAACAAGTCCAGGAGGACAGATAAGGAGAGAACTAAACAACTCCAGGAGGACAGAGAAGGAGAGAACTAAACAACTCCAGGAGGACAGAGAACTAAACAACAACTCCAGGAGGACAGAGAAGGAGAGAACTAAACAACTCCAGGAGGACAGAGAAGGAGAGAACTAAACAACTCCAGGAGGACAGAGAAGGAGAGAACTACACAACTGAACTGAACCACAATGTGTCCATGTTCTTCTAAGTGTCTGACAAAGTGCTGTGGTCTGATGACCTCCTATAAAACCCCCGGGTTTTACCACCTGAAATGACAGTTTCCATCCCTGATTGATAATAGTTTGATGAGAGATTAACTTTAGTTTTCCAGCTATTGAGCTCCAAGAAGTAAAAGTAGGTCTTAACCAATACCGTTCACACAGCTGCGTCAGCTAAAAGTCAACTATTTCGGGAATGTTCAGAAACAAATGTCAGCATATTTCAATACCTACTGTAGCCCTACACACCCCCCGTTGGGCCCGTTCCTCATTCTCAACAGATGTTCTGTTCTTCTCCTGCCTATCAATATGCTGATGCATTGAATTTAGCTGGGAAGGATCTACATGGATGGCTTTCCTGCTTCTTAAACCATTATTATTCCCCTGTGTCCATAAAAACTACTAAGGGTTTGTAGTCAGCAAAAAGAAAACCAAATGTACTTGTATGAACTAGCTGAAGGGAAATGTAACTTCTCCCTCTGAAAGACCTCAGGAGGAGAGTCAACTTTCAGAACAGAATAGAGAACACTGAGGCTCAGTGTTAACAATCTGTCCATCCTGCTGGCCTCAGAGTTCCAGAACCCAGAGTTCCAGAACCCAGAGTTCCAGAACCCAGAGTTCCATTTGCAGGCAACATTCTGAAGGATTCAAGTTGAAAAAGCACTTTCCCGCTCCTGAGGGACATTTGCATACAACGTAAAGTGAAGAGAAACTACGTTTCACTCTAATGGCCCTGTTCTATTATCACTAGGGTTAATATAAACCCCAGGGGTTCCTCTGCTCCTCTTTCAGACAGCTGTACACCCCCACCGCCACTGCAGATTCTAAAGACTCACTTTCAATTTACTGCCCTCTCTCTGGCTGCGTCCCCAACGGCACTCTATTTCCTAGAAAAGGCACTACTTTTGACCAGGGCCTATAATGCTCTGGTCAAATGTAGTGCATTATATAGGGGATAGGGTGCTAATTGGGACTCAACTCCATCATTGGGGCGGCAGGGTAGCCTAGTGGTTAGAGTGTTGGACTAGTAACCGAAAGGTTGCAAGTTCAAACCCCCGAGCTGACAAGGTGAAAATCTGTCGTTCTGCCCCTGAACAAGGCAGTTAACCCACTGTTCCTAGACCGTCATTGAAAATAAGAATTTGTTCTTAACTGACTTGCCTGGTTAAATAAAGGTCAAATAAAAATATTCTCTGCATACCTATCCCAAACCCAGGTCCCACCAAGTTCCCACCCAGCTCCGACCCAGGTCCCACCAAGTTCCCACCCAGCTCCGACCCAGGTCCCACCAAGTTCCCACCCAGCTCCGACCCAGGTCCCACCAAGTTCCCACCCAGCTCCGACCAAGCTCTCACCAAGCTCCGACCCAGCTCTCACCAAGCTCCGACCCAGCTCTCACCAAGCTCCGACCCAGCTCTCACCAAGCTCCGACCAAGCTCTCACCAAGCTCCGACCCAGCTCCCACCAAGCTCCGACCCAGCTCCTCACCAAGCTCCGACCAAGCTCTCACCAAGCTCCGACCCAGCTCTCACCAAGCTCCGACCAAGCTCTCACCAAGCTTCGACCCAGCTCTCACCAAGCTCCGACCAAGCTCTCACCAAGCTCCGACCCAGCTCTCACCAAGCTCCCACCCAGCTCCGAACCAGATCCCACAGAGCTCCGACCCAGCTCTCACCAAGCTCCCACCCAGCTCCGACCCAGCTCTGACCCAGCTCCGACCCAGCTCCCAAGCAGCTCTGTTTGGGGTTAGAATAACTGTTTCCCTTCCTCTGACAGTCAGTGAGATAGCAAGCTGACGAGAACAGAAAAACCCCACACTATCATATTTCAACAGAATGGGTTCGTTTTCCAGGATCACTTCATGCCTTTTGATTCCAGCAGCATGTGGTGCCCAGATGTTCTACTCTCTAAATTCATAGTATCAAGAAGAGAATAAGTCAAGAAGTCTAACTGGGAATTAAAACAGTGACTTATAGAGAAAGGAGGAGGAAGGTTGGAATGGAAAAGAACATTCCCACGGCCTTTGGGAGTTCCCTCCTCCCGCGCTCCCTCCTCCCGCGCTCCCACCCTCCTGTATGTGTGAGCGTGCAGCCTACAATTTGTCTGGCAGCTCCTGTCTTTCTGCCTCTTGGTGTAAGCAGGTCTATATTCTGTGAAAGCGTGGCCAACTGGCTATATCTGTGGCCGGAGTCCCCGCTGCGCCAGGCCTAGGCCATAGAAATAGAAGGACTAGATGAGAATCCCCTTTCAAGGCGACCATATTGTGTGTTGTAGTTATTCTATGTGTATGGCCTCTCCTCTCTGTGTGGCTCTAGACTGCAGGGTGGGGGGCTTCTACAGCACTGTTGGACCAACAGTGTGGAGATGTGGGCAGCAGAGATCAATGCCTCCACGGGGGACGGGCCTGAACCAGGCCACCCAGCAGAGCTGCTCCTCAGCCCCCTCTCTCCCCTCCCCTGCACCTCCTCTCCCCAAGCACAGTGGTGGAGGCTTTACGAGAGTTAGTCAAGCCACACCATACCCTCTCCCTGTCCATCCCCTCCTAAGGATAAAGTTAGGACCAACACTGAAATAACTGACCTCATGGTAAGAGGACTATCCTCCATGGTGAACGAGTTGGGCCTGCTCTAGTAACCCTGAATAACTGGCACCCTTTCTGATCATCTAGAATGTTTTAACAGTAAGTTTACTGGTTGGTATGTGGATGACCATGTGACCTCGGCCCTCCCTCCCTCCACTGTGACTTCACTAAAAAACAGAGTAGAGGGAGATGACTCTGTTGATCCAGGGTGGTGACGGTCACTAGTGATGGTCATTAGTACAGAGACCTCTGGGGTCTGACTGGGGTCTGAATGGTCTGGCTGGGCGTTACTCAAGCTGAGGGGTTTTAATTAACCTAACAACCACTCCAGGCAATCAGATACAGGGTTCTTTCATTACATCCTACATATACAAATGCACTGTGTTTCCCCACTGTGGATACTTACCGTAGGCCTACACATTCATGAACCTGCAGCTCTAATGTGTTTAGAAATACCAGTTCTGAGCCAGAGGATGAGCTTTTGCATGTTCACCTTTAGCTAACATAAATAGGTCAGATGTCACTCAGACGTTTACTGTCTTCCAGCTCTTTATCTCCGCCAATAGCCTCCAGTTTCTATGATCAACACAGATCCTACTACATCAGTTTGCCGTTCTGATCGAGTCATGAAATATGATGCTTAAAGACTCCAGAAACCACCAGAGGAAGAAACTGTCTGTTCCTTGTTGAATGTCATCTCTTCTCTTCTCAGTCAGTGAAGAGGCACTAAAGACCCCCCCCCCCCCTGTCCCCGTCACAGTGCGTTGGTCAACCTCAACACAAGTGTCCTAACACTGTCTGGAAACTCTTGGAGCAGCTGAACCCAGAAGGCCTTTTGAACGTAGCTCCCCTGACTTCCTCCATTGTAGAGTTATGAATAGAGGTTGATGAAGACAGCGTTGAACTAGTAGCATTAAGGAGCCGTTGACATTGACTGCTAATCTCCATGGCCCAAGTCCATTTAGATGGCTCAATTTAGATGGCTCAATTTAGATGGCTCAATTTAGATGGCTCAAGTCCATTTAGATGGCTCAATTTAGATGGCTCAAGTCCATTTAGATGGCTCGAGTCTATTTAGATGGCTCAATTTAGATGGCTCAAGTCCATTTAGATGGCTCGATTTAGATGGCTCGATTTAGATGGCTCAAGTCCATTTAGATGGCTCAAGTCCATTTAGATGGCTCCTCAAAGAAACCAACAAAGGTACACGTTTCAACGTTGACAAAGTGTCTCATCTGCTGTTTTTCAGTCTTCAATTAAAAACCTCAGAATTCCTGAAATGATGTAACTTTACATATCACTCTGATACTCTACGGAGGTCCTGTCAACGACTGAATCAGGAACAGATTATAGTTGTTTAGAACAGAGAGAGGCCTGTTGTGATGCTGTGGGTTACAACAGGTCTAGCTAACACTGGGAACTCACTGAGATGCACTGAGAGGTTGATCATTACAACCACACATTGTTGAACACTGGGCAAACTGTTCACTGTTCCTATAGCTTTGGATCCCTGGAAGTTGAAATTAACTCATTGTCTGTGTCCCAAGTGGCACCCTATGCCCTACATAGTGTGATATGAGCTCTATGAGCTCCGGTCGGAAGTAGTGCTCTATATAGGGAATAGGGTGTCATTTGGGAACCAAGCATGGTTAAAGCTGTGTTGTCGTAAAGGGAATCACAGCCTAAGAATCAATCCCTGGAACCGGGAGCACTCAATTGAATTACGATGCTTCTGGCTGCTAGGGGATGATGTCATTATTTAGTCTGTTTACTCCTGGCAGTAAACCATGTGCTGTTTGGGTCTAAACTCCAGAAGAAAAACTGAATAGAAGCTCTATAATGTTTCTCTGAGCTCGAGAAGGAACTGTCAAGCTGAATGGAAGCTATAGAGTGTTTGTCTGAGCTCTAAAAGGAACTGTCAAACTGAATGGAAGCTGTAGAATGTTTGTCTGACCTCTAGAAGGAACTGTCAAACTGAATGGAAGCTGTAGAATGTTTGTATGACCTCTAGAAGGAACTGTCAAACTGAATGGAAGCTGTAGAATGTTTGTCTGAGCTCCAGAAGGAACTGTCAAACTGAATGGAAGCTGTATAATGTTTGTCTGAGCTCCAGAATTAACTGTCAAACTGAATGGAAGCTGTAGAACGTTTGTCTGACCTCTAGAAGGAACTGTCAAACTGAATGGAAGCTGTAGAATGTTTGTCTGAGCTCCAGAAGGAACTGTCAAACTGAATGGAAGCTGTAGAATGTTTGTCTGAGCTCTAGAAGGAACTGTCAAACTGAATGGAAGCTGTAGAATGTTTGTCTGACCTCTAGAAGGAACTGTCAAACTGAATGGAAGCTGTAGAATGTTTGTCTGACCTCTAGAAGGAACTGTCAAACTGAATGGAAGCTGTAGAATGTTTGTCTGAGCTCTAGAAGGAACTGTCAAACTGAATGGAAGCTGTAGAATGTTTGTCTGAGCTCTAGAAGGAACTGTCAAACTGAATGGAAGCTGTAGAATGTTTGCCTGAGCTCCAGAAGGAACTGTCAAACTGAATGGAAGCTGTAGAATGTTTGTCTGACCTCTAGAAGGAACTGTCAAAATTAATTGGAAGTGGTAGAATGTTTGTCTGACCTCTAGAAGGAACTGTCAAACTGAATGGAAGCTGTAGAATGTTTGTCTGAGCTCCAGAAGGAACTGTCAAACTGAATGGAAGCTGTAGAATGTTTGTCTGACCTCTAGAAGGAACTGTCAAACTGAATGGAAGCTGTAGAATGTTTGTCTGAGCTCCAGAAGGAACTGTCAAACTGAATGGAAGCTGTAGAATGTTTGTCTGACCTCTAGAAGGAACTGTCAAACTGAATGGAAGCTGTAGAATGTTTGTCTGAGCTCCAGAAGGAACTGTCAAACTGAATGGAAGCTGTAGAATGTTTGTCTGCCCTCTAGAAGGAACTGTCAAACTGAATGGAAGCTGTAGAATGTTTGTCTGAGCTCCAGAAGGAACTGTCAAACTGAATGGAAGCTGTAGAATGTTTGTCTGACCTCTAGAAGGAACTGTCAAACTGAATGGAAGCTGTAGAATGTTTGTCTGAGCTCCAGAAGGAACTGTCAAACTGAATGGAAGCTGTAGAATGTTTGTCTGACCTCTAGAAGGAACTGTCAAACTGAATGGAAGCTGTAGAATGTTTGTCTGACCTCTAGAAGGAACTGTCAAACTGAATGGAAGCTGTAGTGTTTGTCTGAGCTCCAGAAGGAACTGTCAAACTGAATGGAAGCTGTAGAATGTTTGTCTGACCTCTAGAAGGAACTGTCAAACTGAATGGAAGCTGTAGAGTGTTTGTCTGAGCTCCAGAAGGAACTGTCAAACTGAATGGAAGCTGTAGAGTGTTTGTCTGAGCTCCAGAAGGAACTGTCAAACTGAATGGAAGCTGTAGAATGTTTGTCTGACCTCTAGAAGGAACTGTCAAACTGAATGGAAGCTGTAGAATGTTTGTCTGAGCTCCAGAAGGAACTGTCAAACTGAATGGAAGCTGTAGAATGTTTGTCTGCCCTCTAGAAGGAACTGTCAAACTGAATGGAAGCTGTAGAATGTTTGTCTGAGCTCCAGAAGGAACTGTCAAACTGAATGGAAGCTGTAGAATGTTTGTCTGACCTCTAGAAGGAACTGTCAAACTGAATGGAAGCTGTAGAATGTTTGTCTGAGCTCCAGAAGGAACTGTCAAACTGAATGGAAGCTGTAGAATGTTTGTCTGACCTCTAGAAGGAACTGTCAAACTAAATGGAAGCTGTAGAATGTTTGTCTGACCTCTAGAAGGAACTGTCAAACTGAATGGAAGCTGTAGTGTTTGTCTGAGCTCCAGAAGGAACTGTCAAACTGAATGGAAGCTGTAGAATGTTTGTCTGACCTCTAGAAGGAACTGTCAAACTGAATGGAAGCTGTAGAGTGTTTGTCTGAGCTCCAGAAGGAACTGTCAAACTGAATGGAAGCTGTAGAGTGTTTGTCTGAGCTCCAGAAGGAACTGTCAAACTGAATGGAAGCTGTAGAATGTTTGTCTGACCTCTAGAAGGAACTGTCAAACTGAATGGAAGCTGTAGAATGTTTGTCTGAGCTCCAGAAGGAACTGTCAAACTGAATGGAAGCTGTAGAATGTTTGTCTGACCTCTAGAAGGAACTGTCAAACTGAATGGAAGCTGTAGAATGTTTGTCTGACCTCTAGAAGGAACTGTCAAACTGAATGGAAGCTGTAGTGTTTGTCTGAGCTCCAGAAGGAACTGTCAAACTGAATGGAAGCTGTAGAATGTTTGTCTGACCTCTAGAAGGAACTGTCAAACTGAATGGAAGCTGCAGAATGTTTGTCTGACCTCTTGAAGGAACTGTCAAACTGAATGGAAGCTGTAGAATGTTTGTCTGAGCTCCAGAAGGAACTGTCAAACTGAATGGAAGCAGTAGAATGTTTGTCTGAGCTCCAGAAGGAACTGTCAAACTGAATGGAAGCTGTAGAATGTTTGTCTGACCTCTAGAAGGAACTGTCAAACTGAATGGAAGCTGTAGAATGTTTGTCTGAGCTCCAGAAGGAACTGTCAAACTGAATGGAAGCAGTAGAATGTTTGTCTGAGCTCCAGAAGGAACTGTCAAACTGAATGGAAGCTGTAGAATGTTTGTCTGAGCTCCAGAAGGAACTGTCAAACTGAATGGAAGCTGTAGAATGTTTGTCTGAGCTCTAGAAGGAACTGTCAAACTGAATGGAAGCTGTAGAATGTTTGTCTGAGCTCTAGAAGGAACTATCAAAATGAATGGAAGCTGTAGAATGTTTGTCTGACCTCTAGAAGGAACTGTCAAACTGAATGGAAGCTGTAGAATGTTTGTCTGACCTCTAGAAGGAACTGTCAAACTGAATGGAAGCTGTAGAATGTTTGTCTGAGCTCTAGAAGGAACTGTCAAACTGAATGGAAGCTGTAGAATGTTTGTCTGAGCTCTAGAAGGAACTGTCAAACTGAATGGAAGCTGTAGAATGTTTGTCTGAGCTCTAGAAGGAACTGTCAAACTGAATGGAAGCTGTAGAATGTTTGTCTGAGCTCTAGAAGGAACTGTCAAACAAGTCAGTTTCTATGTGTCATTTAAGGTGCGTAATTGAATATGGGCCCTTTTATTAGGCCCATATCAGCCCTAGTCCCAAATGGCACCCTATTCCCACTTCTTTTGACCACAGCCTATGTGTGCCATTTGGGACTCTCCCTATGACTCAGGACTATACTTTATATGGAGTGTTTGATTACACCAAGGTGGTGTTTAGATTGTATTGGGTTGGTAGTCAGCTGTTAGAGTGATACATTCCTCAGTTCACACTCATCACACTGTGAGGAGAGACTTCTAGCTTCATTATAACTTTATTATAGCTTTATTGGCCCAATGAAAAATGTGTTTTATTTTCACCTTGAACAGGATATACATTCATAAACACATTCCATTGGATACCCATAGTGTCTGCACATTCATGGTACAGTTTTTCAGAACTACTGTAGGTCTATATTCACCAACCACATGAGCCACAGTGAATGGTCACTACTTTAATTAACTTAACTACAGGCACTGGTTACTTTAACTAATTGTTACCATTGTGTGGCGTAGGCCTATTTATATTCTATGTGTGTATGTGTGTGTGTGTGAGTGTGAGTGTGAGTGTGTGAGTGTGAGTGTGAGTGTGTGTGTGTGTGTGTGTGTGTGTGTGTGTGTGTGTGTGTGTGTGTGTGTGTGTGTTTAAATCCATGCTAATCAACCTGGTTATTTTTTTCCACTCAGCACAATGGCCATATGTCCATCTAATCGTAGTGTTGCGTGTTATCTTAGAGGTGTGTTTAAAGACACTGCGTGCATTAGTCCTCCAGTAGCTCTGTGAAGAGACGTAGAGGCCAGCAAACATAATATTCTAAACGGAGATGTTCTTCCCTGACAGCCTTGAGGTTTTGTTTGATGTTCTCTGTGAGTCTCTAAAAATAACGGTGTTTCTCAGAAACCCATTAATCGACCAGACAACCTATGACATGTGTATGTGTTATAGACTGAATAGTAGCCTAGAAATGAAGATGGGATACAAAATAAATTAAATTAAATAGATGGGCTCAATTAAAGGGCAAATTATGAATTATTTTAGTAGTATATACATAATTCGTTTATGTTCTGATCAGTTAACGTTATTAAGTGTATGAAATGTACCTGTACCACTCTAGCCCCTTGTCATAGTTCCGATCAAAGAAGTGCGGCTCGGCCCCAACAGCTCTAATGTCGGGATGCACGCGGAGGAACTCCAGCAGCGCCCGTGTGCCTCCCTTCTTCACCCCGATGATAATCGCCTGGGGCAACTTCTTACTCTCCACCGGCCCTGACTCGTTGAAGAGACTTGACACGACATTATTATCCAACGTCCTCTGCTCGCTTCGAATCTCATCCCAGTCCTCCCCTCCTCTGCTGTCCAAATCACTCTCATTATTTAACACGTCCCTGGATGATGCGCCGAATAACGGATCTAAAGAATCTAACGGATCTTCTTGGTGTTCGGATTCCAAGTCCCCTTCGTTTTGGAGTCGGGGTTGAGTTCTGTTAGGGTCAACTGTTTCGAGATGTTGTGAATGTTTACTGCTGGCTGTACCGACCATCAGACTTGGCATGGTTGAACAGTATCCGACGCAGCAATATATCATATACACCCACAGGGACAACATGATGCAGAAAACAAAGAGTTTATTCCTCACGTGGGATGATGAGACAAAATGCAGGTTCTGATATATTGGGCTATATTCCATAGGACAGTCGGGCGAGACGAGTCATAATCCAAAAACGCATATTGGCTAAAGTTATTCGCTCCTCTTCCACTGCAAAAATCCTGGTGACATAATTCCACAACTTGCCTATACGCTGTTTATAACGGACTTCTTATTATTTAGTGATGAATTAATCTAATTTCCAGCTCCATTGATACGCAATTCCAAACGAAACGAAAAGATACTCCGGTCAGGTGTGTCCGCGCCCTGTGCGTAAAAACAAAGTATCGGTGGTTGTCTCCCATCACTTGGCCAACAGGCGTGTGAGCGAGAGGGAGCGCACTACGGCGAATAGATGAGTAGGCTACATCCCATTCATCCCGTTTAGGCTTGGGGCGTATGATTGACAGTAGAGCCGACCAATCCTAGAAGACTGTAGTGAGAGATAATTATCTGTTGCTTTATTTCCAATGAGGAGTTATAGGCCAATAAACCCTTCACACATCATGGCTACGTGCGTAATAGTCACCTTATAATGTAGGCTGATTATAACTGTGTTATAAGTGTTTCGTGTTTAATATTTAAAACTTGAAAATATGATAGACTTTTTTTTTACATGAAATAATTTTAAAAATCTACATTTCAATTGTTATTTATTTACTTTACTTTAACAGGCTGGAATTGTTGAAGGAAATCAACTTATGTCACTGGCGAAGTAGCCGCATCCTCTATCCAACCCGCTGAAATGCAAAAGCAAATATTATGATAGCGTTTTAAACGTCCTTTTATACACCCCAAACATATGGATAACATGGCAGCATCGAACACAACATCTGTTTACTGCCGTTGGAATTTAGCATCAGAATATCTACCGCTAGAACAAGTGCTTTTCTGCATGACCAGACGAGACAATAGTCTTATGCGGAGAGATCAGCACGAGCACACGACGTTCTGAAAGGACGTGGCACGACGCGGGCAGATGTCCTGAATCTCCTGCGGTTCCAGGCTGAATGGCTAGTTTGTAAAGTTGCATTCTTTCACTGCGCAACAGCGATAGGGTGTCACGGGTTGTAACTACTCGACTTAAGGCGGTTTCTGTACCCTCCTGCCAGCCGGTAGTCAAGATGCGCGTGTATTGTACAGTATAACAAGTATAGGCTACAAGTGGTGTGTGTGCAAGCCCACGTGCCTGCGCCAGTGAGTCTGTCTGTGTCTGTGAGTGTGTGTGTGTGTGTGTGTGTGTGCTTGCGTTGATGTGTGTGTGTGTGTGTGTTTGCGTCCATGTGTGTGTGTGTGGTGTGTGTGCTTGTGTCCATGCGTGTGTCTGTGTGTGTGTGTGGTGTGTGTGTACCTCTTCTTGTGTGTGTGTGTGTGTGTGTGTGTACCTCTTCTTGTGTGTGTGTGTGTACCTCTTCTTGTGTGTGTGTGTACCTCTTCTTGTGTGTGTGTGTGTACCTCTTCTTGTGTGTGTACCTCTTCTTGTGTGTGTGTGTGTGTGTACCTCTTCTTGTGTGTGTGTGTGTGTACCTCTTCTTGTGTGTGTATGTGTGTGTGTGTGTGTGTACCTCTTCTTGTGTGTGTACCTCTTCTTGTGTGTGTGTGTGTGTGTGTACCTCTTCTTGTGTGTGTACCTCTTCTTGTGTGTGTATGTGTGTGTGTGTGTGTGTACCTCTTCTTGTGTGTGTACCTCTTCTTGTGTGTGTGGGCAGGGAAGGTCAGGGGGCAGCCATTGTGTTCAGATGGATTATGAAGATTACTGAAGAGCTTGCCATGTCAGTCAGTCTCACCAGAACCACCACAGTGACACTGTAATCCCCTTATCTCATCACACACACTCACACACAAGGCTAGATAGGGGGAGGGTCTGTGTGTCCTTGTGTGCATGCGTGTGTGTGCTCTGTGTTTATCTGAATCCATACACCCAGGCATGTTCCAACAGAAAACCCATTTTCTTCAGGAAGTTGGAAACAGTTTTCTCAGCAGGATTACTGGAGATGACTTTGACTGTTATAAAGCAGGAGTCAGACAGTTATATGGTATATGTTTGATAATGGCCCCAAAAAAATGGGTTAACAGAGTTGTAGTCATTTACATCTTCCATCAGATTACAGTAAATGGACACATTAAAGGAGTCCTGGTCCTTCACATCTTCCATCAGATTACAGTAAATGGACACATTAAAGGAGTCCTGGTCCTTCACATTTTCAGATTACAGTAACTGGACACATTTAAGGAGTCATGGTCCGTTACATCTTCAGATTACAGTAAATGGACACATTGAAGGAGTCCTGGTCCTTTACATCTTCCATCAGATTACAGTAAATGGACACATTAAAGGAGTCCTGGTCCTTTACATCTTCCATCAGATTACAGGTTACCGGTTGAGGTGGGGTAACCGGTTGAGGTAGAGGTGGAGATGGGGGTGGGGTACCGGTGGAGGTGGGGGTGGGGTACCGGTGGAGGTGGGGTACCGGTTGAGGTAGAGGTGGAGGTGGGGTACCGGTGGAGGTAGAGGTGGGGTACCGGTGGAGGTGGGGGTGGGGTACCGGTGGAGGTAGAGGTGGGATACCGTGGAGGTAGAGGTGGAGGTGGGGGTGGGGTATCGGTGGAGGTAGAGGTGGGGTACCGGTGGAGGTGGGGGTGGGGTACCGGTGGAGGTGGGGTACCGGTGGAGGTAGAGGTGGGGTGGGGTACCGTTGGAGGTAGAGGTGGGGGTGGGGTACCGGTGGAGTTGGAGGTGGGGGTGGGGGTACCGGTGGAGGTGGAGGTGGGGGTGGGGGTACCGGTGGAGGTGGAGGGTGGGGGGTGGGGGTACCGGGTGGAGGTGGACGAAGACCAAGAACAAGGAGAGTAATCTCTGATGAAAATTCGGGCGACTGTGGTGGACCATGTGGTCAACCAGTGGTTTGACTTTGAGAGAGGCTGGGCAGAGAGTGCAGCCCAATCTGAGCCACTTCACCTGGCCATCCATCAGCTGAACGTTCCCAAATGAGAATAGATATGTACAGCAGACATTGGACCTCTCTACTACTTTTACTACTTGACAGTAGTGCAACATAAAGCACAGTAAAGACGGTAGATTCCAATACATACTGTAAGGGGGAAACAAAGTCAATGTTTCATGTATTACTGTATGTAAATGAAATAAGGGAGCTATACTACTTTGCAACATGTTTATCTTGTATACTGTATTACTGTAGTGTTTACTGTACTGGATGCTATTTGTGTTTGTAGAACTGAAAGACGACCACCACGTGGTGGTAGAAACACGTCTGTTTACAGACCGACAGGAAGCTGCCATTGTGCAAATGGTAGATGAAAATAATACCATAAAACTGTGGGAATATGTAAAATATTCAATTTAGCGAAGACGAGGAGGAGGGGAAGGAACATCATTGGTCAACGGGCCATCATTGAGGTACCCGGCCAGCGTGGGGGAAATATCATCATATGTGCAGCTATGAGTCACAATGGAGTCCTCTACCGCCATGCTACCCTTGGACCATACAACACTGCCCATCTTCATTTCCTGAACAACTTACATTACAATCTTTTTCAGCCAGAGCAGAGGGGGCCAGGTGATCCTGAGCAGAGAAGGCCAGGTGATCCTGAGCAGAGGGGGCCAGGTGATCCTGAGCAGAGAGGGCCAGGTGATCCTGAGCAGAGGGGGGCCAGGTGATCCTGAGCAGAGAGGGCCAGGTGATCCTGAGCAGAGGGGGCCAGGTGATCCTGAGCAGAGAGGGCCAGGTGATCCTGAGCAGAGGGGGCCAGGTGATCCTGAGCAGAGAGGGCCAGGTGATCCCTGAGCAGAGAGGGCCAGGTGATCCTGAGCAGAGGGGGCCAGGTGATCCTGAGCAGAGAGGGCCAGGTGATCCTGAGCAGAGAGGGCCAGGTGATCCTGAGCAGAGGGGGCCAGGTGATCCTGAGCAGAGAGGGCCAGGTGATCCTGAGCAGAGAGGGGACAGGTGATCCTGAGCAGAGAGGGACAGCCTGAGCAGATCACGTGATCCTGAGCATTAAATATATGTTCTAATTTTGAACAACGTGAGTTTCCATCGGGTTGCTCAGGTCTGCAACTGGTTCCATGACCATCCCAGCTTTACAATTCTCTATCTCCCACCACATTCCCCATTTCTCAACCCCATTGAGGAGTTTGTTTTCAGCCTGGCGGTGGAAGGTGTATGATCGCAAACCCCATGAACGTATGGCCCTTCTCCAGGCAATGGAGGAGGCCTGTGTTGACATTCTAGCAGAGTCCTGTCAGGGGTGAATGTGTCATGCCAGAAGATATTCCCCTGCTGTCTGGCCAAGGAGAATACTGCCCTGTGTTGTTGATGATAAATCTGTGGCCAGACCAAAACAACAGACATGACTGATTTAGTTTTCTCAATGGACTATTTGTTTCTTGACTTATGATTTATATTTGACAGTGTCTTTATCTCTTCCACACAATTGATCGAACATACAGTACAGTAGTACAAATAGGACTATTTTTCTTCCTTTGCATCTGCATAATATATTTCCTGTATGATTGCATTTTTACTGTGTGTGTGCTTATGTTGAAATATAAAACAGACATTTTTACAGCTGTGTTCCTTTCTTGTTTGAGTACACACAAACAATATACAGTATACCACAGAAGTCTTTACACTGAAATAGGTTCTAATAGTAGTGTTTTGAGTACGTCACATCAGTGGGATCTGGGTTAAGTCAGATTCATTTGACGTGTGTGTGTCATTAGTAAGCAGAGTTTCATTTTGAGTAGGGAGTACATGATTCTGATTACTGTGTTTTATTTTGAGTAGGGAGTACATGATTCTGGATTACTGTGTTTCATTTTGAGTAGGGGAGTACATTATTCTGATTACTGTGTTTCATTTTGAGTAGGGAGTACATGATTCTGATTACTGTGTTTCATTTTGAGTAGGGAGTACATGATTCTGATGAATGTGTTTCATTTTGAGTAGGGAGTACATGATGTTGATTGACTGTGTTTCATTTTGAGTAGGGAGTACATGATGTTGATGACTGTGTTTCATTTTGAGTAGGGAGTACATGAGGTTGATTACTGTGTTTCATTTTGAGTAGGGAGTACATGATGTTGATGACTGTGTTTCATTTTGAGTAGGGAGTACATGATGTTGATTACTGTGTTTCATTTTGAGTAGGGGAGTACATGATGTTGATTACTGTGTTTCATTTTGAGTAGGGAGTACATGATGTTGATGACTGTGTTTCATTTTGAGCAGGGAGTACATTCATCTGATTACTGTATTTCATTTTGAGTAGGGAGTACATGATGTTGATTACTGTGTTTCAATTTGAGTAGGGAGTACGTGATGTTGATGACTGTGTTTAATTTTGAGTAGGGAGTACATTCATCTGATTACTGTATTTCATTTTGAGTAGGGAGTACATGATGTTGATTACTGTGTTTCAATTTGAGTAGGGAGTACATGATGTTGATTACTATGTTTCATTTTGCAAGATGTCTGTGGTGTTTGGGGAAATTTGCTAACAGTTTTGTGTTTGAGTACCCAAGATGTAATTTCAGAACATGTGTGTTAAAGTTGGGGAAAGTGTTAAGAGGGAAAAGTGTTAATAAGGGGGAAAGTGTTAATAAGGGGGAAAGTGTTAATAAGGGGGAACGTGTTAATAAGGGGGAAAGTGTTTAAGGGGAAAGTGTTAAGGGGGAAAGTGCTAAGAGGGAAAGTGTTAAGGGGGAAAGTGTTAAGGGGGAAAGTGTTAAGGGGGAAAGTGTTAAGGGGGAAAGTATTAAGGGGGAAAGTGTTAAGGGGGAAAGTGTTAAGGGGGGAAAGTGTTAATAAGGGGGAAAGTGTTAGGGGGGAAGTGTTAATAAGGGGGAAAGTGTTAATAAGGGGGAAAGTGTTAAGGGGGAAAGTGTTAAGGGGGAAAGTATTAAGGGGGAAAGTGTTAAGGGGGAAAGTGTTAAGGGGGAAAGTGTTAAGGGGGAAAGTGTTAATAAGGGGGAAAGTGTTAATAAGGGGGAAAGTGTTAAGGGGGGAAAGTATTAAGGGGGAAAGTGTTAAGGGGGAAGTGTTAAGGGGGAAAGTGTTAAGGGGAAAGTGTTAATAAGGGGGGAAAGTGTTAAGGGGGAAAGTGTTAAGGGGGAAAGTGTTAAGGGGGAAAGTGTTAAGGGGGGAAGTGTTAATAAGGGGGAAAGTGTTAAGGGGGAAAGTGGTTAAGGGGGGAAAGTGTTAAGGGGGAAAGTGTTAATAAGGGGGAAAGTGGAAAGGGGGAAAGTGTTAAGGGGGAAAGTGTTAAGGGGGAAAGTGTTAAGGGGGGAAAGTGTTAAGGGGGAAAGCAGACAACCACAAAGTGCTGTTGGTCCTCCTCTAAATATAGCGACGCTGCGACTGCCTAACCATCTGGGATTTCTTGTCACCTCATCCTGGAAACACATTACTGTGGCAGAGTGCAGATAGCAGCACCTCACAGGGTGTTGACAGGCTTTCCCACAGTGTCCAAATGACAGGTTTATCACAGGGTTACAGATGTATTAATGACAGAGGTTTACCACAGGGTTACAGATGTATTAATGACAGAGGTTTACCACAGGGTTACAGATGTATTAATGACAGAGGTTTATCACAGGGTTACAGATGTATTAATGACAGAGTGCTACCACAGGGTTACAGATGTATTAATGACAGAGTGCTACCACAGGGTTACAGATGTATTAATGACAGAGTGCTACCACAGGGTTACAGATGTATTAATGACAGAGGTTTACCACAGGGTTCCAGATGTATTAATGACAGAGTGCTACCACAGGGTTACAGATGTATTAATGACAGAGGTTTATCACAGGGTTACAGATGTATTAATGACAGAGGTTTATCACAGGGTTACAGATGTATTAATGGCAGGGTAAACAGGTTAATTCCTATTGAGGTGCTTCATTCAGTCATTCTCCATTAACATCATACCTTTTCTCATTTTAAATACACACACAGACACACAGACACACACAGACACAGACACACACAGACACACACACACACACACACACACACACACACACACACACACACACACACACACACACACACACACACACACACACACACACACACACACACACACACACACTCAAAACACACACGCACACATACAAGAAGACAAACGCACACACAAGAACACACACACCACACATACGCACACACGTACAAACACACACACACTGAGGACATAGGAGATCTCAGACGATGAGACAGTTCAAGAGGACTGGTTAATGACCTCATCTTCACATCCAAAACACTTCCTATAAACCAAAACAACTCAATGAGAAATACACACATTACACCATCAGGACATAGACACGCTAAGACCTGCAGTGAGGACCGACACACACACACACACACACACACACACACACACACACACACACACACACACACACACACACACACACACACACACACACACACACACACACACACACACACACACACACACACACACACACACAAATACATACTCACAGACACGCACTAGAAACAAAGTGTGTAAAAGGCTAAGCCCTCACAGTAATGACAGGGCTATAAGACATGCCAAAACAGCAGATCAGAGACACTGCTCGGCATGTTTTTAAGTCCTCCTAAGTCTATCTCTCTCTCTCTCCTACTCTCTACCTCTCTCTAGCTTTCTATCTCTCTCTCTCTCCACTTATCTCTCTCTCTCTTTTCCTCTCTCCTCTCCACTTAATATCTCTCTCTCTCTCTCTCTCTCTTCTCATCTCTCTCTCTCTCTCTCCCTCTCTCTACTTCTCCTCTCTCCTCCCTCTCTCCTTCTCCTCTCTCCCTCTCTCCCCCCCCTCTCTCTCTCTCTCCCTCTCTCCTTCTCTCTTTCTCTCTCTCTCTCTCTCTCCTTCCCTCTCTCTCTCATTCCCTCTCTCTCTCATTCCCTCTCTCTCTCTTTCCCTCTCTCTCTCTCTCTCCCTCTCTCTCTCTCCCTTTATTACTCAATTCTGCTGACTAACATTACTCAATACTACTGACTAGCATTACTCAAACACTACTGACTAACATTACTCAATACTGCTGATTAACATGACTCAATACTACTGATTAACATGACTCAATACTACTGAATTACATGACTCAATACTACTGATTAACATTACTCAATACTACTGACAAACATTACTCAATACTTCTGACTAACATCACTCAACACTGCTGACTAACATACTCAATACTGCTGACTAACATTACTCAACACTGCTGAATAACATTACTCAATACTGCTGACTAACATTACTCAATACTACTGACTAACATTACTCAATAACGGCTGACTAACATTACTCAATACTGCTGACTAACATTACTCAATACTGCTGACTAACATTGCTCAATACTTTCTGACTAACATTACGCAATACTACAGACAATATTACTCAATACTACTGACTAACATCACTCAATACTACTGACAAACATTACTCAATACTGCTGACTAACATCACTCAATACTACTGACTAACATTACTCAATACTACTGACTAACATTACTCAATACTACTGACTAACATTACTAATACTACTGAATAGCATTACTCAATACTGCTGACTACCATTACTCATACTACTGATTAACATTACTCAATACTGCTGACTAACATCACTCAATACTACTGACTAACATTACTCAATACTACTGACTAACATTACTCAATACTACTGACTAACATTACTAAATACTACTGAATAGCATTACTCAATACTACTGACTAACATTACTCAAACTACTGACTAACTATCCATACCTTTATAGTACTGCTGACTAGTAATCATACCTGTATAGTACTACTGACTTACTAACCATACCTTTATAGTACTACTGACTACTAACCACACCTTCATTACTCAATACTACTGACTAACTATCCATACCTTTATAGTACTACTGACTACCTAACCATACCTTTATAGTACTACTGACTAACTATCCATACCTTTATAGTACTACTGACTAACTATCCATACCTTTATAGTACTACTGACTAACTAACCATGCCTTCATTACTCAATACTACTGACTAACTAACCATACCTTTATAGTACTACTGACTAACTAACCGTACATTAATAGTACTACTGACTAACTATCCATACCTTTATAGTACTACTGACTAACTAACCATAACCTTTATAGTACTACTGACTAACTACCATACCTTTATAGTACTACTGACTAACTAACCATACATTTATAGTACTACTGACTAACTAACCACACCTTTATAGTACTACTGACTAACTAACCATACCTTTATAGTACTACTGATTAACTAACCACACCTTTATAGTACTACTGACTAACTAACCATACCTTTATAGTACTACTGACTAACTAACCATACCTTTATAGTACTACTGACTAACACTCAACTCAATACGATTGACTACCATTACTCCAAACTACTGATTAACATTACTCAATACTACCGAAGAGCATTACCCAATACTACTTGACTAACATCACACAATATGACTGACTAACATTACTCAATATCACTGACCGACATTACTCAATACAACTGAATAACATTACTCAATACGATTGACTAACATTACTCAAAACTACTGACTAACATTACTCAATACGATTGACTAACATTACTCAAAACTACTGACTAAACATTGCTCAATACTACTGACTAACTAACCATACCTTTATTACTCAATACTACTGACTAACTCTCCATACATTTATAGTACTACTGACTACCTAACCATACCTTATAGTACTACTGGACTAACTAACCATACCTTTATAGTACTACTGACTAACTATCCATACCTTTATAGTACTACTGACTACCTAACCATACCTTTATAGTACTACTGACTAACTAACCATACCTTTATAGTACTACTGACTACCTAACCATACCTTTATAGTACTACTAACTAACTAACCATACCTTTATAGTACTACTGACTAACTAACCATACATGTATAGTACTACTGACTAACTAACCATACCTTTATAGTACTACTGACTAACTAACCATACATGTATAGTACTACTGACTAACTAACCATACCTTTATAGTACTACTGACTAACTAACCATACCTTTATAGTACTACTGACTAACTAACCACACCTTTATAGTACTACTGACTAACTAACCATACCTTTATAGTACTACTGACTAACTAACCATGCCTTCATTACACAATACTACTGACTAACTAACCATACCTTTATAGTACTACTGACTAACTAACCATACCTTTATAGTACTACTGACTTACTAGCCATACCTTTATAGTACTACTGACTAACTATCCATACCTTTATAGTACTACTGACTAACCTAAACATACCTTTATAGTACTACTGACTAACTATCCATACCTTTATAGTACTACTGACTAACTAACCATGCCTTCATTACTCAATACTACTGACTAACTAACCACACCTTCATTACTCAATACTACTGACTAACTATCCATACCTTTATAGTACTACTGATTAACTAACCATACCTTTATAGTACTACTGACTAACTATCCATACCTTTATAGTACTACTGACTTACTAACCATACCTTTATAGTACTACTGACTAACTAACCATTCCTTTTGTTGGAGAGTGATACCATGTCAGAAGTGGTTCTAGGTATTTATTGATACAGTGATACATGTCAGAAGTGGTTCTAGGTATGTATTGTTAGAGAGAGTGATACCATGTCAGAAGTGGTTCTAGGTATGTATGGTTGGAGAGTGATACCATGTCAGAAGTGGTTCTAGGTATGTATTGTTAGAGAGAGTGATACTATGTCAGAAGTGGTTCTAGGTATGTATTGTTAGAGAGAGTGATACTATGTCAGAAGTGGTTCTAGGTATGTATTGTTAGAGAGAGTGATACCATGTCAGAAGTGGTTCTAGGTATGTATTGTTGGAGAGTGATACCATGTCAGAAGTGGTTCTAGGTATGTATGGTTGGTGAGTCATACCATGTCGCAAGTGGTTCTAGGTATTTATTGATAGAGAGTGATACCTTGTCAGAAGTGGTTCTAGGTATGTATGGTTGGAGAGTGATACCATGTCAGAAGTGGTTCTAGGTATGTATTGTTAGAGAGAGTGATACCATGTCAGAAGTGGTTCTAGGTATGTATGGTTGGAGAGTGATACCATGTCAGAAGTGGTTCTAGGTATGTATTGTTAGAGAGAGTGATACTATGTCAGAAGTGGTTCTAGGTTTGTATGGTTGGAGAGTGATACTATGTCAGAAGTGGTTCTAGGTATGTATGGTTGGAGAGTGATACCATGTCAGAAGTGGTTCTAGGTATTTATTGATAGAGAGTGATACCATGTCAGAAGTGGTTCTAGGTATGTATGGTTGGAGAGTGATACCTTGTCAGAAGTGGTTCTAGGTATGTATTGTTAGAGAGTGATACCATGTCAGAAGTGGTTCTAGGTATGTATGGTTGGAGAGTGATACCATGTCAGAAGTGGTTTTAGGTATGTATGGTTGGAGAGTGATACCTTGTCAGAAGTGGTTCTAGGTATGTATGGTTGGAGAGTGATACCATGTCAGAAGTGGTTTTAGGTATGTATGGTTGGAGAGTGATACCATGTCAGAAGTGGTTCTAGGTATGTATGGTTGGAGAGTGATACCTTGTCAGAAGTGGTTCTAGGTATGTATTGTTTAGAGAGTGATACCAATGTCAGAAGTGGTTCTAGGTATGTATTGTTAGAGAGTGATACCATGTCAGAAGTGGTTCTAGGTATGTATGGTTGGAGAGTGATACTATGTCAGAAGTGGTTCTAGGTATTTATTTATTGATAGAGAGTGATACCTTGTCAGAAGTGGTTCTAGGTATGTATTGTTAGAGAGAGTGATACCATGTCAGAAGTGGTTCTATTTATGTATGGTTAGAGAGTGATACCATGTCAGAAGTGGTTCTAGGTATGTATTGTTAGAGAGAGTGATACCATGTCAGAAGTGGTTCTAGGTATGTATTGTTGGAGAGTGATACCATGTCAGAAGTGGTTCTAGGTATATGTATTGTTAGAGAGAGCGATACTATGTCAGAAGTGGTTCTAGGTATGTATGGTTGGAGAGTGATACCATGTCAGAAGTGGTTCTAGGTATGTATTGTTAGAGAGAGCGATACCATGTCAGAAGTGGTTCTAGGTATGTATGGTTGGAGAGGGATACCATGTCAGAAGTGGTTCTAGGTATGTATTGTTGGAGAGAGTGATACCATGTCAGAAGTGGTTCTAGGTATGTATGGTTCGAGAGTGATACCATGTCAGAAGTGGTTCTAGGTATGTATGGTTGGAGAGTGATACAATGTCAGAAGTGGCTCTAGGTATGTATTGTTGGAGAGAGTGATACTATGTCAGAAGTGGTTCTAGGTATGTATGGTTGGAGAGTGATACTATGTCAGAAGTGGTTCTAGGTATGTATGGTTGGAGAGTGATACCATGTCAGAAGTGGTTCTAGGTATTTATTGATAGAGAGTGATACCATGTCAGAAGTGGTTCTAGGTATGTATGGTTGGAGAGTGATACCTTGTCAGAAGTGGTTCTAGGTATGTATTGTTAGAGAGAGTGATACCATGTCAGAAGTGGTTCTAGGTATGTATTGTTAGAGAGAGTGATACCATGTCAGAAGTGGTTCTAGGTATGTATGGTTGGAGAGAGTGATACAATGCTTGTATGAAGTGTTTACAGGTTTAAAGGGCTGAGGCCTAGATAAGACACCCAGGGACCCTGATCCATAGTAATGCCACCCTAGACACCCAGGGACCCTGGTCCATAGTAATGCCACCCTAGACACCCAGGGACCCTGGTCCATAGTAATGCCACCCTAGACATCCAGGGACCCTGGTCCATAGTAATGCCCTATACAGGGACCCTGGTCCATAGTAATGCCTTATACAGGGACCCTAGTCCATAGTAATGCCCCATATAGGGACCCTGGTCCATAGTAATGCCCTATACAGGGACCATGGTCCATAGTAATGCCCTATACAGGGATCCTGGTCCATAGTAATGCCCTATACAGGGACCCTGGTCCATAGTAATGCCCTATACAGGGACCCTGGTCCATAGTAAATAGCCAAAGTCTCAGTCTGGGCGGAGGTCCTCAAAGATACATTATACAGTCCACATTTTTTGTGGTCCTTTGTGCTTTAATTTCAGACATTCCTGAGATGTTTTACCTCTCATACCTCTTTGTCTCGCTGGCCAGTCTACATTAGACAGATCTAGGATAACAACTAGCGATGCAGAAATCTGAAGAATTCGAAACTTTATATTATCAAACTGATGTTCTGTGTATATCTATTTAAGTCACACCTCTTCTACTGTGCTCTGCTTCATCCACGATGACCCGATAACACAGGATGCAGATCTGCACACGTGAAGGAAAGGAGACAAGGAGAGGAAGCCTCTTTAGAATATTGCCATGCTCTCCAGGTCTCATGCTGATCGTCCTTTACAATAGTCTAGGATGGCTCTCTCTCCCCATCTCCTTTCCTTGTCTCTTCTCCTCTCCTTCAACCTCACCTCTACCTCCACCAGGCTCCTCTCCTGACAGGCCTGGGCTGCACTGCTTTGATCTGGGCTGAGATGACAAGGCTGTGTGGTCTGCCTGGCTGCCCCAGGCCCCTCCAGTCTCCTCAGCCACAACAGTCCCCTCGTGACAAGGTAATGTCCTGGGGAAGGGAGGTAGAAGGGACATATCATCTCCAGCACCACTGCACTTCGGGCTCTGGGAACATTCAGTCAGGAAGGGACAACCTGCAGGACATGCCTCAGACCAGCAACTATATACTGTGGTTATAACATCACCTTGTCCAAGTCACTTTCAAGGCACAAGAACAACTGCTATGAGACATGAGACTAATGAAACTGGAACGTTTGCTTGAATCTGTTTGTTACACAATGGGTGGGTCTAATCCTGGATGCTGATTGGTTAAAAACCTGTTTAATAGAACACAAGCAAGCCTAACAAAGAGATGTTTTCACATGACAGACAATCATGTATGCATTACACAATACTGTTCTTTCAGAACGTTCTGGAACATAACGCTGGCCCCCTGTCTGAACAGACCCCAGGTATCAGGTTGCAGCCAAGTGGGAGGGGCCAGCCTGCTGAACTAAACTGAGCTACACTTGGTCACTAGGTGAGGATAGTTGAGGTGGAGGGCCCAGCCTGGTAAACTAAGCTGAGCTACACTTGGTCACTAGGTGAGGATAGTTAAGGTGGAGGGGCCAGTCTGCTGAACTAAGCTGAGCTACACTTGGTCACTAGGTGAGGATAGTTAAGGTGGAGGGGCCAGTCTGCTGAACTAAGCTGAGCTACACTTGGTCACTAGGTGAGGTAAGTTGAGGCCCTGAGCACCAGACAGAGGAGGATGATGATCTATATGAATAGTTCTGTAACGTTGCACCCCTTGAACAGACTCCTGGTGTCAGGTTTCAACAGGAGAGGACATGTTGGTCATTACGAGGTGAGGCATATGTCTGAGAGAGAGAGAGAGAGAGAGAGAGAGAGAGAGAGAGAGAGAGAGAGAGAGAGAAAGAGAGAGAGGATGAAATACCACAGTGTGCCATCACAGCAGCAAGATGTGTGACCTGTTGCCACAAGAAAAGGGCAACCAGTGAAGAACAAACACCATTGTAAATACAACACATATTTATGTTTATTTATTTTCCTTTTTGAACTTGAACTATTTGCACATTATTACAACACCGTATATAGACATAATATGACATTTGAAACATCTTTATTCTTTTTGAGCTTTTGCAAGTGGAGTGTTTACTGTTCAGTTGTCTATTGTTTATTTCACATTTGTTTATTATCTATTTCACTTGCTTTGGCAATGTAAACATGTGTTTCCCATGCCAATAAAGCCCCTTAAATTTAAATTGAATGGAAAGAGGGAGAGAGAGATAGCTAGAGAGAGCTAGAAGGAGAGCTAGAGAGAGAGAGAGAGCTAGAGAGAGCTAGAAAGAGAGCTAGAGAGAGATCTATAGAGAGAGAGACAGCGAGAGAGAGAGAGCGAGAGAGAGAGACAGCGAGAGAGAGAGCGAGAGAGATAGAGCGAGAGAGAGGGATGGATGGATGATGAATGGATGGATGAATGGAGGCAGGCCAGACTGAGGAAAATAAGAGAGAGAGAGAGGCTCTGTGGAAATGACAGACTGCAGACACAGCCTAATGGGGTTCCAGCCAGGGCACAGAGAAGGAAGTAAGGTTAGGTCACCCACTAGATTCTGTCAGAGCTGAGGCCTGCATTCTCCACTGTCAATGTCAACAGGAAGAGAGGTTGATTACCATATACAGACAAAGCCTTTGAGAGGACAACCAGCACAGTCTAGCATCAACCCTAGACCAACACACCAGTCAGACCACACCACTGTACACAGTCTAGCATCAACCCTAGACCAACACACCAGTCAGACCACACCACTGTACAGTCTACCATCAACCCTAGACCAACACACCAGCCAGACCACACCACTGTACACAGTCTACCATCAACCCTAGACCAACACACCAGTCAGACCACACCACTGTACACAGTCTACCATCAACCCTAGACCAACACACCAGTCAGACCACACCACTGTACAGTCTACCATCAACCTTAGACCAACACACCAGTCAGACCACACCACTGTACACAGTCTACCATCAACCCTAGACCAACACACCAGCCAGACCACACCACTGTACACAGTCTACCATCAACCCTAGACCAACACACCAGTCAGACCACACCACTGTACACAGTCTACCATCAACCCTAGACCAACACACCAGTCAGACCACACCACTGTACACAGTCTACCATCAACCCTAGACCAACACACCAGTCAGACCACACCACTGTACACAGTCCCGTCAACCCTTGACATAGTTACCATGAGTTGTGACAGAAGGCTATGCATAGTTACCATGGATTACGACAGCAGGCTATGTATAGTTACCATGGGTTGTTACAACAGGCTATGTATTGTTACCATGGGTTGTGACAACAGGCTATGTATAGTTACCATGGGTTGTGACAACAGGCTAAGTACAGTTACCATGTGTTACGACAGCAGGCTATGTATAGTTACCATGGGTTACGATAGCAGGCTATGCATAATTACCATGGGTTACGACAGCAGGCTATGCATAATTACCATGTGTTACGATAGCAGGCTATGTTTAGTTACCATGGGTTGTGACAACAGGCTATGTATAGTTACCATGGGTTGTGACAGCAGGCTATGTATAGTTACCATGGGTTACGACAGCAGGCTATGTATAGTTACCATGGGTTACGACAGCAGGCTATGTATAGTTACCATGGGTTGTTACAACAGGCTAAGTATAGTTACCATGGGTTGTGACAACAGGCTATGTATAGTTACCATGGGTTACGACAGCAGGCTATGTATAGTTACCATGGGTTGCGACAGCAGGCTATGTATAGTTACCATGAGTTAC
This sequence comes from Oncorhynchus mykiss, assembly GCF_013265735.2. Taxonomy (NCBI): domain Eukaryota; kingdom Metazoa; phylum Chordata; class Actinopteri; order Salmoniformes; family Salmonidae; genus Oncorhynchus; species Oncorhynchus mykiss. Next base: position 28,191 of record NW_023493821.1, read on the forward strand.
GACAGCAGGCTATGTATAGTTACCATGGGTTACGACAGCAGGCTATGTATAGTTACCATGGGTTGCGACAGCAGGCTATGTATAGTTACCATGGGTTGTTACAACAGGCTATGTATAGTTACCATGGGTTACGACAGCAGGCTATGCATAGTTACCATGAGTTACGACAGCAGGCTATGTATAGTTACCATGGGTTACGACAGCAGGCTATGTATAGTTACCATGGGTTGCGACAGCAGGCTATGTATAGTTACCATGGGTTACGACAGCAGGCTATGTATAGTTACCATGGGTTACGACAGCAGGCTATGTATAGTTACCATGGGTTACGACAGCAGGCTATGTATAGTTACCATGGGTTACGACAGTTTGTTACATTGTTACAAATACACACTAATATTTGTTCTCTACCCAGGTATTCCAAGCACTGTCCAAACATTATGATTCATATACCTTTAGCTTGTTCAATGTCGCCAAAACATACATGGAGTCAGAGTCGTAATGCATTAGAGGGTGGAACTAGAGTTAGGGGACCCATTCAGTCCCATAGGTAAAGGAGAATGTGCCCTACAATACAGTAGGACTTCTCCTTCTATATGATTTCTCCTGATCTTCCTACATACCATGTTACCCATGGTCAGGATGCAATCTACTGTGCTTTCCTGGATGGTAAATCCCACTTTCAGCACTGTGTGTGTGTGTGTGTGTGTGTGTGTGTGTGTGTGTGTGTGTGTGTGTGTGTGTGTGTGTGTGTGTGTGTGTGTGTGTGTGTGTGTGTGTGTGGATCTTGGCACGATGAGGAGTTGGCTTGTTACTCAACCACACTGCCATGTTGTAAATTGTGTTTTTCAGAGTACAGGGATATCTCAAGGCCTCCGCAGCCTCTAGGAAGAATATAGTCACGTAACATTATAATTCCCCTCTTAGCAGTGAACCGTGCCGTCTTCCAGTCTTCCAGATAAATACCCACTGAACATGTTATACAACCCCCTCTCAGTGTAAAGGCAGTATCTCAGCTTGTTCTCTTCAACCACCATTTAATCTGACAGAGAGAGAGAGAGAGACAGACAGACAGAGAGAGACAGACAGACAGACAGACAGACAGACAGACAGACAGACAGACAGACAGACAGACAGACAGACAGACAGACAGACAGACAGACAGACAGACAGACAGAGGAAGGGAGGGAGAGACAGAGACAGAGAGAGAGACAGAGAGACAGAGAGAGAGAGAGAGAGAGACAGAGAGAGAGAGACTGTGTGTGTGTGTGTGTGTGTGTGTGTGTGTGTGTGTGTGTGTGTGTGTGTGTGTAGGGGGGGTTGGTTGTGTGTCGGGGGTGGGGGGGGGGGGGGGGTCTGGCTGTCAAGATGGATTCTCCTCAGACGGAGCAGCCATCCCGATCAAATGACTTTCAGAAAGTTACTGTTTCAGGTAAAAGATGTGTCATGGAAGGGCGACTTGGATAAAATTTGTTAGCTACTCCTCTCAACTAAAAGAGTTCGTATCAAGTCAAGTCCATCTTCCTGCCCTGCATTTAGTGTCTGGGCGGTGTAGTCAGGTGTTGTGATAACCATCATTTGCTGCCACCGTATCCCTGTTGAAACAACCCCTCTAGTTTAGCTTAGACCTGTAATATGCCTCACTCTGCATGCGCCCCAAATGGCACCCTATTCCCTACGTAGTGCACTACTTTAGACCAGAGCCCTGTGAGTCCTGGTCAAAAGTAGTGCACTAAATAGGGAATAGGGTGCCATTTGGGGCGCAATGTCTGCCTGCTTCAGATGTCAGGTCAACGTTTTCATTATGTCTGTAAGGACTGGCGCTGTAGGGATCATTATGGTCTCAGCTAGCCCTTCAAAGACACAACAACATTAGTCTGGACGCCGTACACTTCTATAGCTCAGGGCCTACCTAAAAGTCCTGCCTTATTAAATACCTGCCTTAGATACCTGCCTAAAAGACCTGCCTTAAAGACCTGCCTTATTTTTTTTATTTTTTATTTTTTTAAATATTTTTTGAATTTTTACCCCTTTTTCTCCCCAATTTCGTGGTATCCAATTGTTGTAGTAGCTACTATCTTGTCTCATCGCTACAACTCCCGTACGGGCTCGGGAGAGACGAAGGTTGAAAGTCATGCGTCCTCCGATACACAACCAACCAAGCCGCTGCTTCTTTAACACAGCGCACATCCAACCCGGAAGCCAGCCGCACCAATGCGCCGGAGGAAACACCGTGCACCTGGCCACCTTGGTTAGCGTACACTGCGCCCAGCCCGCCACAGGAGTCGCTGGTGCGCGATGAGACAAGGACACCCCTACCGACCAAGCCCTCCCTAACCCGGGCGACGCTAGGCCAATTGTGCGTCGCCCCACGGACCTCCCGGTCGCGGCCGGTTACGACAGAGCGAACCCAGGGACTCTGATGGCACAGTTGGCGCTGCAGTACAGCGCCCTTAACCACTGCGCCACCCGGGAGGCCGGACCTGCCTTATTTAATAGCTGCCTTAAAGACCTGCCTTAAAGACCTGCGTTAAAAAACTGCCTAAAAGACCTGTCTCAAAGACCTGCCTCAAAGACCTGCCTAAAAGACCTGCCTCAAAGACCTGCCTCAAAGACCTGCCTAAAAGACCTGCCTCAAAGACCTGCCTAAAAGACCTGCCTAAAAGACCTGCCTCAAAGACCTGCCTTAAATACATGGCTTAAAGACCTGCCTCAAAGACCTGCCTCAAAGACCTGCCTTAAAGACCTGCCTTAAAGACCTGCCTCAAAGACCTGCCTCAAAGACCTGCCTCAAAGACCTGCCTTAAAGACCTGCCTCAAAGACCTGCCTAAAATACCTGGCTTAAAGACTCTTCCTTAAATACCTGCCTCAAAGACCTGCCTTAAAGACCTGCCTTAAAGGAGTTAAAGCCAGTAATCCTCTCCACACCCAGTTTGATGGTAATGGACTGTATTTGACCATGAACTAGTGAGCTGTTATGAGCATCTATAGTGTCTCTCTTAAGGTAGATGTTGAGGAGATGTCATCACAGGCCACATCAGTGTCATGGCTGGTCTATGTCTGAGTGTTGGAGCATATACATGTAACACCATCCAACACATATTGTTACGTTTCTTAACTGCAATGTTGGTTAAAGGGCTCATAGTCAGCATGTCACTGTTAGGTCTACACCTGTTGTATTCGGCGCCTGTGACAAATACAGTGTGATTTGATTTTAACATTGTTGGATTGTTCAGACAGCCCTGTACATCAACCTGTAGAATGTATTTCTGCCCTGTACATCAACCTGTAGAATGTATTTCTGCTGAAACAGAAAGAGCTCTTAGCTGTCTGACGTCTGCCCTGCACTCAGGACCATAATGAAGATGTTGATGTTTCTTAATGACAGGCCAAACGGCTTGTCCCAACCGTCTCAACACTCTGGAGGGACTGAACCTACCCCAAACATTAACCTTAACCCTCTGTTGTTACCATGATTCTCTATACTAACTTCACTCTGTAGTGACAGACCTTCCCCTAACCTTCCCCTAACCTTCCCCTAACCTTAACCCTCTGTTGTTACCATGATTCTCTATACTAACTTCACTCTGTAGTGACAAACCTTCCCCTAACCTTCCCCTAACCTTAACCAAATCAAATCAAATCAAATCAAATGTATTTATATAGCCCTTCGTACATCAGCTGATATCTCAAAGTGCTGTACAGAAACCCAGCCTAAAACCCCAAACAGCAAGCAATGCAGGTGTAGAAGCACAGTGGCTAGGAAAAACTCCCTAGAAAGGCCAAAACCTAGGAAGAAACCTAGAGAGGAACCAGGCTATGTGGGGTGGCCAGTCCTCTTCTGGCTGTGCCGGGTGGAGATTATAACAAAACATGGTCAAGATGTTCAAATGTTCATAGATGACCAGCATGGTCGAATAATAATAAGGCAGAATAGTTGTAACTGGAGCAGCAGCACAGTCAGGTGGACTGGGGACAGCAAGGAGTCATCATGTCAGGTATTCCTGGGGCATGGTCCTAGGGCTCAGGTCCTCCGAGAGAGAGAAAGAAAGAGAGAATTAGAGAGAGCATATGTGGGATGGCCAGTCCTCTTCTGGCTGTGCCGGGTGGAGATTATAACAGAACATGGCCAAGATGTTCAAATGTTCATAAATGACCAGCATGGTCGAATAATAATAAGGCAGAACAGTTGAAACTGGAGCAGCAGCACAGCCAGGTGGACTGGGGACAGCAAGGAGTCATCATGTCAGGTAGTCCTGGGGCATGGTCCTAGGGCTCAGGTCCTCCGAGAGAGAGAAAGAGAGAAGGAGAGAATTAGAGAACGCACACTTAGATTCACACAGGACACCGAATAGGACAGGAGAAGTACTCCAGATATAACAAACTGACCCTAGCCCCCCGACACATAAACTACTGCAGCATAAATACTGGAGGCTGAGACAGGAGGGGTCAGGAGACACTGTGGCCCACTCCGAGGACACCCCCGGACAGGGCCAAACAGGAAGGATATAACCCCACCCACTTTGCCAAAGCACAGCCCCCACACCACTAGAGGGATATCTTCAACCACCAACTTACCATCCTGAGACAAGGCTGAGTATAGCCCACAAAGACCTCCGCCACGGCACAACCATGATTCTCTATGGTTCTGTACTAAGGTTGATTCTCTGTCCTGATTGGTTCTGCACTAAGGTTGATTCTCTGTCCTGATTGGTTCTGTACGAAGGTTGATTCTCTGTCCTGATTGGTTCTGTACTAAGGTTGATACTCTGTCCTGCTTGGTTCTGTACTAAGGTTGATTCTCTGTCCTGATTGGTTCTGTACTAAGGTTGATTCTCTGTCCTGATTGGCTCTGTACTGAGGTTGATTCTCTGTCCTGCTTGGTTCTGTACTAAGGCTGACTCTCTGTCCTGATTGGCTCTGTACTAAGGTTGATTCTCTGTCCTGCTTGGTTCTGTACTAAGGTTGATTCTCTGTCCTGATTGGTTCTGTACTAAGGTTGATTCTCTGTCCTGATTGGCTCTGTACTAAGGTTGATTCTCTGTCCTGATTGGTTCTGTACTAAGGTTGATTCTCTGTCCTGATTGGTTCTGTACTAAGGTTGATTCTCTGTCCTGATTGGTTCTGTACTAAGGTTGATTCTCTGTCCTGATTGGCTCTGTACTAAGGTTGATTCTCTTTCCTGATTGGTTCTGTACTAAGGTTGATTCTCTGTCCTGATTGGTTCTGTACTAAGGTTGATTCTCTCGACACCATGGCTCTGTTTAGTAAAAGGTCAAATTAACCAATTAACAAACAAAACAAATATAGTGGTAGTGTCTAACCATGGTCAGATAAAGTTATATAGTGGTCTATGTCTAACCATAGTCAGATACAGTTATATAGTGGTCTATGTCTAACCATGGTCAGATAAAGTTATATAGTGGTCTATGTCTAACCATGGTCAGATAAAGTTATATAGTGGTCTATGTCTAACCATGGTCAGATAAAGTTATATAGTGGTCTATGTCTAACCATGGTCAGATAAAGGTATATAGTGGTAGTGTCTAACCATGGTCAGATAAAGTTATATAGTGGTCTATGTCTAACCATGGTCAGATAAAGTTATATAGTGGTCTATGTCTAACCATGGTCAGATAAAGTTATATAGTGGTCTATGTCTAACCATGGTCAGATAAAGTTATATAGTGGTCTATGTCTAACCATGGTCAGATAAAGTGATATAGTGGTCTATGTCTAACCATGGTCAGATAAAGTTATATAGTGGTCTATGTCTAACCATGGTCAGATAAAGTTATATAGTGGTAGTGTCTAACCATGGTCAGATAAAGTTATATAGTGGTAGTGTCTAACCATGGTCAGATAAAGTTATATAGTGGTCTATGTCTAATCATGGTCTGATAAAGTTATATAGTGGTAGTGTCTAACCATGGTCAGATAAAGTTATATAGTGGTCTATGTCTAACCATGGTCAGATAAAGTTATATAGTGGTAGTGTCTAACCATGGTCAGATAAAGTTATATAGTGGTCTATGTCTAACCATGGTCAGATAAAGTTATATAGTGGTAGTGTCTAACCATGGTCAGATAAAGTTATATAGTGGTAGTGTCTAACCATGGTCAGATAAAGTTATATAGTGGTCTATGTCTAACCATGGCCAGATAAAGGTATATAGTGGTCTATGTCTAACCATGGTCAGATAAAGTTATATAGTGGTAGTGTCTAACCATGGTCAGATAGAGTTATATAGTGGTCTATGTCTAACCATGGGCAGATAAAGTTATATAGTGGTAGTGTCTAACCATGGTCAGATAAAGTTATATAGTGGTCTATGTCTAACCATGGTCAGATAAAGGTATATAGTGGTCTATGTCTAACCATGGTCAGATAAAGTGATACAGTGGTCTATGTCTAACCATGGTCAGATAAAGTTATATAGTGGTCTATGTCTAACCATGGTCAGATAAAGTTATATAGTGGTCTATGTCTAACCATGCCATGGTCTGAGAGCCACAACTACCATCCAAAGTCTCTGTAGGTAAATTACCCGTTGATGTATCACCTCATATCAGTGTCATTAGAGGTCATGAGGGGTCGTTAAGGGTCATTAGGCTTCAGAGGTCACAGCCTTGGGTAAAAATGTATTTGTTAGCCTCCCTGCAGGTCTGCAATGAGACAATTACTACACAATTACTACACAGCTCCACAGAGAGAGGTTGGCGGAAACACCACTGTCACTAATCTGTAGGAGGACCAATAGGGAGAGAGAGGAAGGAGTTAACACCACTGTCAGGACCAATAGGGAGAGAGAGGAAGGAGTTACCACCACTGTCAGGACCAATAGGGAGAGAGAGGAAGGAGTTACCACCACTGTCAGGACCAATAGGGAGAGAGAGAGGAAGGAGTTACCACCACTGTCAGGACCAATAGGGAGAGAGAGGAAGGAGTTACCACCACTGTCAGGACCAATAGGGAGAGAGAGAGGAAGGAGTTACCACCACTGTCAGGACCAATAGGGAGAGAGAGGAAGGAGTTACCACCACTGTCAGGACCAATAGGGAGAGAGAGAGGAAGGAGTTACCACCACTGTCAGGACCAATAGGGAGAGAGAGGAAGGAGTTACCACCACTGTCAGGACCAATAGGGAGAGAGAGAGGAAGGAGTTACCACCACTGTCAGGACCAATAGGGAGAGGGAGGTAGGAGTTACCACCACTGTCAGGACCAATAGGGAGAGAGAGGAAGGAGTTACCACCACTGTCAGGACCAATAGGGAGAGAGAGGAAGGAGTTACCACCACTGTCAGGACCAATAGGGAGAGAGAGAGGAAGGAGTTACCACCACTGTCACTACTTTGGGACATCAAACAGCAGGACAATGTCCTCCTATAATGTTGTTGTTGTTTTCATTAAGCACACAACATAACAGCTGCTGTGACATGTAAATGGTGGGGTTGCTAGGATCCCACCACAACATAACATAAGATATCCCTCTAGTGGTGTGGGGGCTGTGCTTTGGCAAAGTGGGTGGGGTTATATCCTTCCTGTTTGGCCCTGTCCGGGGGTGTCCTCGGATGGGGCCACAGTGTCTCCTGACCCCTCCTGTCTCAGCCTCCAGTATTTATGCTGCAGTAGTTTATGTGTCGGGGGGCTAGGGTCAGTTTGTTATATCTGGAGTACTTCTCCTGTCCTATTCGGTGTCCTGTGTGAATTTCAATGTGCTCTCTCTAATTCTCTCTCTCTCTCTCTTTCTTTCTCTCTCTCGGAGGACCTGAGCCCTAGGACCATGCCTCAGGACTACCTGACATGATGACTCCTTGCTGTCCCCAGTCCACCTGACCGTGCTGCTGCTCCAGTTTCAACTGTTCTGCCTTATTATTATTCGACCATGCTGGTCATTTATGAACATTTGAACATCTTGGCCATGTTCTGTTATAATCTCCACCCGGCACAGCCAGAAGAGGACTGGCCACCCCACATAGCCTGGTTCCTCTCTCGGTTTCTTCCTAGGTTTTGGCCTTTCTAGGGAGTTTTTCCTAGCCACTGTGCTTCTACACCTGCATTGCTTGCTGTTTGGGGTTTTAGGCTGGGTTTCTGTACAGCACTTTGAGATATCAGCTGATGTACGAAGGGCTATATAAATACATTTGATTTGATTTGATAACAGCTGCTGTGACATGTAAATGGTGGGGTTGCTAGGATCCGACCAGTTACACCCACACGAAACAACACGTCGCCTTCATTATAAAAACACACACAGTACATACAGACGTCACCTTGAGTCAACTCAGCGAAGAAGAAGTTAAGTATTCAACTCTGATTCACTATCCTCCTGGTACTTGTCTGATTCACTGTCCTCCTGGTACTTGTCTGATTCACTATCCTCCTGGTACTTGTCTGATTCACTGTCCTCCTGGTACTTGTCTGATTCACTATCCTCCTGGTACATGTCTGAGTCACTATCCTCCTGGTACATGTCTGATTCACTATCCTCCTGGTACATGTCTGAGTCACTATCCTCCTGGTACATGTCTGATTCACTATCATCCTGGTACATGTCTGATTCACTATCCTCCTGGTACATGTCTGAGTCACTATCCTCCTGGTACATGTCTGATTCACTATCCTTCTGGTACATGTCTGAGTCACTATCCTCCTGGTACATGTCTGATTCACTATCCTCCTGGTACATGTCTGATTCACTATCCTCCTGGTACATGTCTGAGTCACTATCCTCCTGGTACATGTCTGATTCACTATCATCCTGGTACATGTCTGAGTCACTATCCTCCTGGTACATGTCTGAGTCACTATCCTCCTGGTACATGTCTGAGTCACTATCCTTCTGGTACATGTCTGATTCACTATCCTCCTGGTATATGTCTGATTCACTATCCTCCTGGTACATGTCTGAGTCACTATCCTCCTGGTACATGTCTGAGTCACTATCCTCCTGGTATATGTCTGATTCACTATCCTCCTGGTACATGTTTCACGTGCTAGTCAGCTAGATACACTTGAACTGACGTGGCCTTCCTGCTTCTCTGTGAGAGGGCATACCTTTCACTGTGGAGGGATTAAGAGAGAGAAGACTGCGGATGTGAGGATGCATCCAGGCTGATTTAGAAGTGTCCAGAGACTCTTCACTGCTTTAGTGCTGCTGCAGATTCTAGAAGAGGGGGAGAAGAGGGGAGGAGGAGGAAGGGAGGGGGGCATAGAGAGTTGAGAAATACCTCAAATTATTTGAGTTAGGAACAGGTCCTTCAGAGATACTTTCAGAAATGCTCGCACTAAAAGGGTAAGGAGGCGAGGGGTGTTAGGGGGGTCACTGGGGCCGGTTGTCTAGTGGGGGGGACTAACGAAAACAAATGAGCGAACGAGGTCAAGGGTCAGGGGGGTTGAGATCAAGGCTCAAGGATCCCCCACCTCACACACACACACACACACACACACACACACACTGACCCCCCCACCCATTGTAAGATTGATGAATCCTCAGTGATACAGGCCCAGAGAGAAGCCATTTCTCAGTATCACTTACCAACAGAGGCCTCTGAACCCTGAGGACAGCTAACCTAGCCACTAGGAGCAAACCTGGGTTCAAATACTATTCAAAACCTTTCATATACCATGACTGTTTGCTGCGTTCACCTTTGCCAGCCTGGTGGGTCAGGAGGGAGGGATTTACAGAAGTTGGGACTTTTCTATAGGGTCCATTGCAACAGGCTAGCTCCATCAGGCACAGAGGAAGTATTTCAAATGATTTAGAATAGTATTTGAACCCAGGTCTGGCTATCAGCTAGTGGTGTGCTGCCCTGTTTCTGCCCCAGACCACCTGTTGGCCCATTAGGTCTTAATGGACCTGGTAATGTAGAGGCCTGGGACCTGGGGACACGTTGACCTGTCTGGAGGCAGGAGGGCTGGATACAGACAGTCAACACCAAGGTTAAGGAAAGCTACTGCCTTCCATGACTAGAGCAGCACCACTACGTCTGCCTCCTCAGTACTTTAATGCCTTGTGTTCAGGAAAAGTAATGGATGAAGGATGGAGGCTGGATACAGACAGTCAACACCAAGGTTAAGAACAGCTACAGACACCCGTTAGACTACGAGACTAACGCGGATACTAATGTCTCCTATGCTTGTGACATAGGACCCCCAATAGACTGGGAGGAGGCTAGACAGACTCCCTGTTCTCTCTCTCTCTCTGACATGTAGAAAATACCTGTTCTCTCTCTCTGACATGTAGAAAATACCTGTTCTCTCTCTCTAACATGTAGAAAATACCTGTTCTCTCTCTCTGACATGTAGAAAATACCTGTTCTCTCTCTCTGACATGTAGAAAATACCTGTTCTCTCTCTCTGACATGTAGAAAATACCTGTTCTCTCTCTCTAACATGTAGAAAATACCTGTTCTCTCTCTAACATGTAGAAAATACCTGTTCTCTCTCTAACATGTAGAAAATACCTGTTCTCTCTCTCTCTCTAACATGTAGAAAATACCTGTTCTCTCTTTCTCTCTCTCTCTCTCTCTGACATGTAGAAAATACCTGTTCTCTCTCTCTCTCTCTCTCTAACATGTAGAAAATACCTGTTCTCTCTCTCTCTCTAACATGTAGAAAATACCTGTTCTCTCTCTCTCTCTGACATGTAGAAAATACCTGTTCTCTCTCTCTCTCTAACATGTAGAAAATACCTGTTCTCTCTCTCTCTCTGACATGTAGAAAATACCTGTTCTCTCTCTCTAACATGTAGAAAATACCTGTTCTCTCTCTCTCTAACATGTAGAAAATACCTGTTCTCTCTCTCTCTCTGACATGTAGAAAATACCTGTTCTCTCTCTCTCTCTAACATGTAGAAAATACCTGTTCTCTCTCTCTCTCGCTGACATGTAGAAAATACCTGTTCTCTCTCTCTCTCTCTAACATGTAGAAAATACCTGTTCTCTCTCTCTCTCTGACATGTAGAAAATACCTGTTCTCTCTCTCTCTCTGACATGTAGAAAATACCTGTTCTCTCTCTCTCTCTCTGACATGTAGAAAATACCTGTTCTCTCTCTCTGACATGTAGAAAATACCTGTTCTCTCTCTCTCTCTAACATGTAGAAAATACCTGTTCTCTCTCTCTCTCTAACATGTAGAAAATACATGTTCTCTCTCTCTCTCTCTGACATGTAGAAAATACCTGTTCTCTCTCTCTCTCTCTGACATGTAGAAAATACCTGTTCTCTCTCTCTCTCTCTGACATGTAGAAAATACCTGTTCTCTCTCTCTCTCTAACATGTAGAAAATACCTGTTCTCTCTCTCTGACATGTAGAAAATACCTGTTCTCTCTCTCTCTCTCTGACATGTAGAAAATACCTGTTCTCTCTCTCTCTCTCTGACATGTAGAAAATACCTGTTCTCTCTCTCTCTCTCTGACATGTAGAAAATACCTGTTCTCTCTCTCTCTGACATGTAGAAAATACCTGTTCTCTCTCTCTCTCTAACATGTAGAAAATACCTGTTCTCTCTCTCTCTCTCGCTGACATGTAGAAAATACCTGTTCTCTCTCTCTGACATGTAGAAAATACCTGTTCTCTCTCTCTGACATGTAGAAAATACCTGTTCGCTCTCTCTCTCTCTCTGACATGTAGAAAATACCTGTTCTCTCTCTCTCTAACATGTAGAAAATACCTGTTCTCTCTCTCTGACATGTAGAAAATACCTGTTCTCTCTCTCTCTCTCTCTGACATGTAGAAAATACCTGTTCTCTCTCTCTCTCTCTGACATGTAGAAAATACCTGTTCTCTCTCTCTCTCTGACATGTAGAAAATACCTGTTCTCTCTCTCTGACATGTAGAAAATACCTGTTCTCTCTCTCTAACATGTAGAAAATACCTGTTCTCTCTCTCTGACATGTAGAAAATACCTGTTCTCTCTCTCTCTCTCTCTAACATGTAGAAAATACCTGTTCTCTCTCTCTAACATGTAGAAAATACCTGTTCTCTCTCTCTCTCTCTGACATGTAGAAAATACCTGTTCTCTCTCTCTCTCTAACATGTAGAAAATACCTGTTCTCTCTCTCTCTCTCTCTGACATGTAGAAAATACCTGTTCTCTCTCTCTCTAACATGTAGAAAATACCTGTTCTCTCTCTCTCTCTCTCTGACATGTAGAAAATACCTGTTCTCTCTCTCTCTCTCTAACATGTAGAAAATACCTGTTCTCTCTCTCTAACATGTAGAAAATACCTGTTCTCTCTCTCTCTCTCTGACATGTAGAAAATACCTGTTCTCTCTCTCTCTAACATGTAGAAAATACCTGTTCTCTCTCTCTCTCTCTGACATGTAGAAAATACCTGTTCTCTCTCTCTCTCTCTAACATGTAGAAAATACCTGTTCTCTCTCTCTGACATGTAGAAAATACCTGTTCTCTCTCTCTCTCTCTGACATGTAGAAAATACCTGTTCTCTCTCTCTGACATGTAGAAAATACCTGTTCTCTCTCTCTGACATGTAGAAAATACCTGTTCTCTCTCTCTCTGACATGTAGAAAATACCTGTTCTCTCTCTCTCTCTCTGACATGTAGAAAATACCTGTTCTCTCTCTCTAACATGTAGAAAATACCTGTTCTCTCTCTCTCTGACATGTAGAAAATACCTGTTCTCTCTCTCTCTCTCTGACATGTAGAAAATACCTGTTCTCTCTCTCTCTGACATGTAGAAAATACCTGTTCTCTCTCTCTGACATGGACAGGTAGAAAAGAAGATGGCTCTGGGTTGAAGCTGATGATGTCAGAACCTGACGAGGCTCTGATTGAGAGACAGCTACAGGGGATATACTGACCAATAGCTGAATGACTGGGAAGCTCAGAGACGACACGTGTTTAACAGGAAGTGGAGGTTGTAGGATGTTCAGTGGTATCTGAAGCAAGGCTGTCCTCTACTGGAGAATAAACATACAACACCATCCAGGGTTCAGCACCATTCAGAATCTGATATTCCCTAACCCCTAACCCTAACCTGTACTCTTACCCTAACCCCTAACCCTAAATCTAACCCTAACCTGTACTCTTACCCTAACCCCTAACCCTAACCTGTACTCTTACCCTAACCCCTAACCCTAAATCTAACCCTAACCTGTACTCTTACCCTAACCCCTAACCCTAAATCTAACCCTAACCTGTACTCTTACCCTAACCCCTAACCCTAAATCTAACCCTAACCTGTACTCTTACCCTAACCCTAACCTTTAACCCTAACCTTAAGCCAAAAACCTAACCCTAACCTGTACTCTTACCCTAACCCCTAACCCTAAATCTAACCCTAACCTGTACTCTTACCCTAACCCCTAACCCTAAATCTAACCCTAACCTGTACTCTTACCCTAACCCCTAACCCTAAATCTAACCTGTACTCTTACCCTAACCTTAACCCTAAAACGAATCCTAGCACCTAATGCTGAGGTTAAAACTAATCCTAGCTCATAACCCTGAGCCTTAACCTAATTTGAACCCTAACACTAATTTGAACCCGAACACTAATTCTAACCTGAACCCCAAACCCTCTCGAAACAGCATCTAACCTTGTGGGGACCAAAAAAATGTCCTCAGTTGGTCAAATTGTTGTTTGTTTACAATTCTTGTGGTGACTTCTGGTCCCGACAAGAAGAGCTAAACACGTCCACACACACACACACACACACACACATAGAACCACACGGACCAGGTGGGGTTATTAAAAATGTAGAGTTTAATATATATTTATTTATTCTTGACATTCTGATAAGGATTGCGGTAGGCTTCACAGTACACACTGACCGTGTTCCACTTTATATGCTAAGCAGAGGAGAAGGGGTAGGCGGGGCTTAGCGTTGTGGGGGCGGGGCTTAGCACTATTGAGGCGGGGCTTAGCGTTGTGGAGGCGGGGTGTGGCGGTGGTCTTGCCGAGCGGGAGGGACAGCAGGTTTGTTTCTACACTGGTTATGACAAGCAGAAGAAGGGAGGAGGCAGAACATCCAATGGGCAACAGCTCCCATGAAGGTGAAGATTCCCCTAGGTACAGGATACTGATGTAGGATCAGCTTCCCCTTCCCCCATTCCTAGTATTAACCATATGTTTGGGGAAATGTTAAACTGACCCAGGGTCAGCGTCTAATGCCAACTTCACTCTCCTCCAACTCCAGGGCAACAGAAATTCCTCTTTCAACTCATCTTGACCAATCAAAGCACTTCAACCAATTTCCACATTTCATCTATATTATCACGTTGCATGTTTGTAGGTACCCCTAAAACAGTTGATTATCACTAAATCCATAAAAAGACAGTGATTGACGCGTCATGGATTATCAAAACACGACCTAAATCCATGACATTGTCACATTTTCCATCTTTCCCATAATAAACCTCAAAAACGACATGTAATCAAGTTGATCTGCAACATGAGGTTTGGGGTTAACACAGACAGGATGAACTGACATGAGGTTTGGGGTTGGTAGTTAACACAGACAGGATGAACTGACATGAGGTTTGGGGTTAACACAGACAGGATGAACTGACATGAGGTTTGGGGTTGGTAGTTAACAGACAGGATGAACTGACATGAGGTTTGGGGTTGGTAGTTAACACAGACAGGATGAACTGACATGAGGTTTGGGGTTGGTAGTTAACAGACAGGATGAACGGACATGAGGTTTGGGGTTGGTAGTTAACACAGACAGGATGAACTGACATGAGGTTTGGGGTTGGTAGTTAACACAGACAGGATGAACTGACATGAGGTTTGGGGTTGGTAGTTAACAGACAGGATGAACTGACATGAGGTTTGGGGTTGGTAGTTAACACAGACAGGATGAACTGACATGAGGTTTGGGGTTGGTAGTTAACACAGACAGGATGAACTGATATGAGGTTTGGGGTTGGTAGTTAACACAGACAGGGTGAACTGACATGAGGTTTGGGGTTGGTAGTTAACACAGACAGGATGAACTGATATGAGGTTTGGGGTTGGTAGTTAACACAGACAGGGTGAACTGATATGAGGTTTGGGGTTGGTAGTTAACACAGACAGGATGAACTGACATGAGGTTTGGGGTTGGTAGTTAACACAGACAGGATGAACGGACATGAGGTTTGGGGTTGGTAGTTAACACAGACAGGATGAACTGACATGAGGTTTGGGGTTGGTAGTTAACACAGACAGGATGAACTGACATGAGGTTTGGGGTTGGTAGTTAACAGACAGGATTAACTGACATGAGGTTTGGGGTTGGTAGTTAACACAGACAGGATGAACTGACATGAGGTTTGGGGTTGGTAGTTAACTGACAGGATGAACTGACATGAGGTTTGGGGTTGGTAGTTAACAGACAGGATGAACTGACATGAGGTTTGGGGTTGGTAGTTAACACAGACAGGATGAACTGACATGAGGTTTGGGGTTGGTAGTTAACAGACAGGATGAACTGACATGAGGTTTGGGGTTGGTAGTTAACAGACAGGATGAACTGACATGAGGTTTGGGGATGGTAGTTAACACAGACAGGATGAACGGACATGAGGTTTGGGGTTGGTAGTTAACACAGACAGGATGAACTGACATGAGGTTTGGGGTTGGTAGTTAACACAGACAGGATGAACTGACATGAGGTTTGGGGTTGGTAGTTAACACAGACAGGATGAACTGACATGAGGTTTGGGGTTGGTAGTTAACACAGACAGGATGAACGGACATGAGGTTTGGGGTTGGTAGTTAACACAGACAGGATGAACTGACATGAGGTTTGGGGTTGGTAGTTAACACAGACAGGATGAACTGACATGAGGTTTGGGGTTGGTAGTTAACACAGACAGGATGAACTGACATGAGGTTTGGGGTTGGTAGTTAACACAGACAGGATGAACTGACATGAGGTTTGGGGTTGGTAGTTAACACAGACAGGATGAACTGACATGAGGTTTGGGGTTGGTAGTTAACACAGACAGGATGAACTGACATGAGGTTTGGGGTTGGTAGTTAACACAGACAGGATGAACTGACATGAGGTTTGGGGTTGGTAGTTAACACAGACAGGATGAACTGACATGAGGTTTGGGGTTGGTAGTTAACACAGTAATATAGTAGTTTGAAAGACAACGCTGCCCCACATCCTCACAGAAAATATACGAAGCCGGCACAGACAGTAAACTCTTTAGAACACAATTCAATTATCACCTTGTAAATTCAAAACATAAATAACCCATGTGAGGGCACTTTGTCATACTGTATAATCACCACCACTATCAATACGACTCAGTGTTTCATCACCAAGATCTACATAAACATCGTAGTTCATTGACAAGAACACATACGGACTGAGGCATACCAAACAACACTGCAGAGGTATTCACCCGGGGGTTCAAACCCCCCCCCCCCCCCCCCCCCCCGGGGGTCCACCCCCCCCCCCCCCCCCCCCCCTGGGGGTCCACCCCCCCCCCCCCCCCCCTGGGGGTTCACCCCCCCCCCCCCCTGGGGGTTCACCCCTCTCCCCCTGGGGGTTCATGGAGGTACTGCAGTATAAAATAGTAGAATGTTACCTTTCTAATGACGGTGACTATATTCCTCGACTCCTGATATTCAACTCATTACACTTGTTGGAGCTAATTACATTCACTGGAGCACCTGACATAGGTGTTGAACAGCACCGCGAGTACCAGTCACAGTCTATACTGTAGGGCAAGGTGGGGTCTATACTGTAGGGTAGGGTGGGGTCTTTACTGTAGGGTAGGGTGGGGTCTTTACTGTAGGGTAGGGTGGGGTCGTTACTGTAGGGTAGGTTGGGGTCTTTACTGTAGGGTAGGGTGGGGTCGTTACTGTAGAGTAGGGTGGGGTCTTTACTGTAGGGTAGGTTGGGGTCGTTACTGTAGGGCAAGGTGGGGTCGTTACTGTAGAGTAGGGTGGGGTCTTTACTGTAGGGTAGGTTGGGGTCTATACTGTAGGGTAGGTTGGGGTCGTTACTGTAGGGCAAGGTGGGGTCGTTACTGTAGAGTAGGGTGGGGTCTTTACTGTAGGGTAGGTTGGGGTCTATACTGTAGGGTAGGTTGGGGTCTTTACTGTAGGGTAGGGTGGGGTCTTTACTGTAGGGTATGGTGGGGTCTTTACTGTAGGGTAGGGTGGGGTCGTTACTGTAGAGTAGGGTGGGGTCTTTACTGTAGGGTAGGTTGGGGTCTATACTGTAGGGTAGGGTGGGGTCTTTACTGTAGGGTATGGTGGGGTCTTTACTGTAGGGTAGGGTGGGGTCGTTACTGTAGAGTAGGGTGGGGTCTTTACTGTAGGGTAGGTTGGGGTCTATACTGTAGGGTAGGTTGGGGTCTTTACTGTAGGGTAGGGTGGGGTCTTTACTGTAGGGTAGGTTGGGGTCTTTACTGTAGGGTAGGGTGGGGTCTATATTGTAGGGTAGGTTGGGGTCGTTACTGTAGGGTAGGGTGGGGTCTTTACTGTAGGGTAGGTTGGGGTCTTTACTGTAGGGTAGGGTGGGGTCTTTACTGTAGGGTAGGTTGGGGTCTATACTGTAGGGTAGGTTGGGGTCTTTACTGTAGGGTAGGGTGGGGTCTTTACTGTAGGGTAGGTTGGGGTCTTTACTGTAGGGTAGGGTGGGGTCTTTACTGTAGGGTAGGGTGGGGTCGTTACTGTAGAGTAGGGTGGGGTCTTTACTGTAGGGTAGGGTGGGGTCGTTACTGTAGAGTAGGGTGGGGTCTTTACTGTAGGGTAGGGTGGGGTCGTTACTGTAGAGTAGGGTGGGGTCTTTACTGTAGGGTAGGTTGGGGTCTATACTGTAGGGTAGGTTGGGGTCTTTACTGTAGGGTAGGGTGGGGTCTTTACTGTAGGGTATGGTGGGGTCTTTACTGTAGGGTAGGGTGGGGTCGTTACTGTAGAGTAGGGTGGGGTCTTTACTGTAGGGTAGGTTGGGGTCTATACTGTAGGGTAGGGTGGGGTCTTTACTGTAGGGTATGGTGGGGTCTTTACTGTAGGGTAGGGTGGGGTCGTTACTGTAGAGTAGGGTGGGGTCTTTACTGTAGGGTAGGTTGGGGTCTATACTGTAGGGTAGGTTGGGGTCTTTACTGTAGGGTAGGGTGGGGTCTTTACTGTAGGGTAGGTTGGGGTCTTTACTGTAGGGTAGGGTGGGGTCTATATTGTAGGGTAGGTTGGGGTCGTTACTGTAGGGTAGGGTGGGGTCTTTACTGTAGGGTAGGTTGGGGTCTTTACTGTAGGGTAGGGTGGGGTCTTTACTGTAGGGTAGGTTGGGGTCTATACTGTAGGGTAGGTTGGGGTCTTTACTGTAGGGTAGGGTGGGGTCTTTACTGTAGGGTAGGTTGGGGTCTTTACTGTAGGGTAGGGTGGGGTCTTTACTGTAGGGTAGGGTGGGGTCGTTACTGTAGAGTAGGGTGGGGTCTTTACTGTAGGGTAGGGTGGGGTCGTTACTGTAGAGTAGGGTGGGGTCTTTACTGTAGGGTAGGGTGGGGTCGTTACTGTAGAGTAGGGTGGGGTCTTTACTGTAGGGTAGGTTGGGGTCTATACTGTAGGGTAGGTTGGGGTCTTTACTGTAGGGTAGGGTGGGGTCTTTACTGTAGGGTATGGTGGGGTCTTTACTGTAGGGTAGGGTGGGGTCGTTACTGTAGAGTAGGGTGGGGTCTTTACTGTAGGGTAGGTTCGGGTCTATACTGTAGGGTAGGGTGGGGTCTTTACTGTAGGGTATGGTGGGGTCTTTACTGTAGGGTAGGGTGGGGTCGTTACTGTAGAGTAGGGTGGGGTCTTTACTGTAGGGTAGGTTGGGGTCTATACTGTAGGGTAGGTTGGGGTCTTTACTGTAGGGTAGGGTGGGGTCTTTACTGTAGGGTAGGTTGGGGTCTTTACTGTAGGGTAGGGTGGGGTCTATATTGTAGGGTAGGTTGGGGTCGTTACTGTAGGGTAGGGTGGGGTCTTTACTGTAGGGTAGGTTGGGGTCTTTACTGTAGGGTAGGGTGGGGTCTTTACTGTAGGGTAGGTTGGGGTCTATACTGTAGGGTAGGTTGGGGTCTTTACTGTAGGGTAGGGTGGGGTCTTTACTGTAGGGTAGGTTGGGGTCTTTACTGTAGGGTAGGGTGGGGTCTATATTGTAGGGTAGGTTGGGGTCGTTACTGTAGGGTAGGGTGGGGTCTTTACTGTAGGGTAGGTTGGGGTCTTTACTGTAGGGTAGGGTGGGGTCTTTACTGTAGGGTAGGGTGGGGTCTTTACTGTAGGGCAAGGTGGGGTCTTTACTGTAGGGTAGGGTGGGGTCTTTACTGTAGGGTAGGTTGGGGTCGTTACTGTAGGGTAGGGTGGGGTCTTTACTGTAGGGTAGGTTGGGGTCTTTACTGTAGGGTAGGGTGGGGTCTTTACTGTAGGGTAGGGTGGGGTCTTTACTGTAGGGTAGGTTGGGGTCTTTACTGTAGGGTAGGGTGGGGTCTTTACTGTAGGGTAGGTTGGGGTCGTTACTGTAGGGTAGGGTGGGGTCTTTACTGTAGGGTAGGGTGGGGTCTTTACTGTAGGGCAAGGTGGGGTCGTTACTGTAGAGTAGGGTGGGGTCTATACTGTAGGGTAGGGTGGGGTCTTTACTGTAGGGCAAGGTGGGGTCGTTACTGTAGGGTAGGGTGGGGTCTTTACTGTAGGGTAGGTTGGGGTCTTTACTGTAGGGTAGGGTGGGGTCTTTACTGTAGGGCAAGGTGGGGTCGTTACTGTAGGGTAGGTTGGGGTCTTTACTGTAGGGTAGGGTGGGGTCTTTACTGTAGGGCAAGGTGGGGTCGTTACTGTAGAGTAGGGTGGGGTCTATACTGTAGGGTAGGTTGGGGTCTTTACTGTAGGGCAAGGTGGGGTCTTTACTGTAGAGTAGGGTGGGGTCTTTACTGTAGGGCAAGGTGGGGTCGTTACTGTAGGGTAGGTTGGGGTCTTTACTGTAGGGCAAGGTGGGGTATTTACTGTAGAGTAGGGTGGGGTCTTTACTGTAGGGCAAGGTGGGGTCGTTACTGTAGGGTAGGTTGGGGTCTTTACTGTAGGGCAAGGTGGGGTCTTTACTGTAGGGTAGGTTGGGGTCTATACTGTAGGGTAGGTTGGGGTCTTTACTGTAGGGTAGGGTGGGGTCTTTACTGTAGGGTAGGTTGGGGTCTTTACTGTAGGGTAGGGTGGGGTCTATATTGTAGGGTAGGTTGGGGTCTTTACTGTAGGGTAGGGTGGGGTCTTTACTGTAAAATAGGGTGGGGTCTATACTGTAGGGTGGGGTATTTACTGTAGGGTAGGGTGGGGTCTATACTATAGAGTAGGGTGGGGTCTATACTGTAGGGTAGGGTGGGGTCTTTACTGTAAAATAGGGTGGGGTCTATACTGTAGGGTGGGGTATTTACTGTAGGGTAGGGTGGGGTCTATACTATAGAGTAGGGTGGGGTCTATACTGTAATGTAGGGTGGGGTCTATACTGTAGAGTAGGGTAGGGTCTATACTGTAGGGTAGGGTGGGGTCTATACTGTAGGGTAGGGTAGGGTCTATACTGTAGGGTAGGGTGGAGTCTATACTATAGGGTGGGGTGGGGTCTATACTGTAGGGTAGGGTGGGGTCTTTACTGTAGGATAGGATGGGGTCTATACTGTAGGGTAGGGTCAATACTGTAGATTAGGGTGGAGTCTTTATTGTAGAGTAGGGTGGGGTCTATACTGTAGAGTAGGGTGGGGTCTATACTGTAGGGTAGGGTGGAGTCTTTACTGTAGAGTAGGGTGGAGTCTTTACAGTAGGGTATGGTGGGGTCTATACTGTAGGGTAGGATGGGGTCTTTAGGGTAGGGTGGGGTCTATATTGTAGGGTAGGGTGGGGTCTATATTGTAGGGTAGGTTGGGGTCTATAGTGTAGGGTAGGTTGGGGTCTTTACTGTAGGGTAGGTTGGGGTCTTTATTGTAGGGTAGGGTGGGGTATTTACTGTAGGGTATGGTGGGGTCTATACTGTAGTGTAGGATGGGGTCTATACTGTAGTGTAGGATGGGGTCTATACTGTAGTGTAGGATGGGGTCTTTACTGTAGGGTAGGGTGGGGTCTTTACTGTAGGGTAGGGTGGGGTCTTTACTGTAGGGTAGGGTGGGGTCTTTACTGTAGGGTAGGATGGGGTCTTTACTGTAGGGTAGGGTGGGGTCTTTACTGTAGGGTAGGATGGGGTCTTTACTGTAGGGTAGGGTGGGGTCTTTACTGTAGGGTAGGATGGGGTCTTTACTGTAGGGTAGGATGGGGTCTATACTGTAGGGTAGGATGGGGTCTTTACTGTAGGGTAGGGTGGGGTCTCTTTTTGACTCTGATGGTATGAAAGTAAACAACATAATGGCACTTTGAATTGAGGAAATGTATGTGCTGTGATGATGTCATAGCAGCTGTCTGTGATGATGTCATAGCAGCTGTCTGTGACGGTTCTCCCCAAGCTGTCCTGGTGGGTGTTTAGAAGACGCAGAGGAATCTAAGATAACAGGCTGAATGGTGTATTTCCAGTGTTAGGCGGGCACTGTGTCAAATACAACTGGGTCGTTCCACGGAAAGAGTGCCTTTTCGGCCCCTTGGATATATGAAGTAGAGAAATTGTGCACCAATATTGAAAAGCCTCTCATATTAAATGAAGTTTCCTTTAATATATTTAATAAAATCAGAATTTTCGACATGTCCCTCCGTCAACCCTGTGTCACTTTTAGAAAGATTTTAACCAGTTTAATCCCCCAAATTCCCCAAGTTTCAACATCGTTACTTTGACAAAGTAATTTCTGAAAATTATTATTATGTGATATAGTGATTCATTTACATATGTCCCTAATGTTTAAGCCTGTGGCGGGAACAGAACTCTCGTTTTAATAATGCTGAAACGATTCATTTTTAAATATTTTTTTTTTTTTTGGGGGGGGAAACTTTGAACATCTAATAGTCAAATCACAGAGTAAAAGCCGGTTGGACTGTTTCTGGTCATCTTCTGGTGTTTTGTGGTGGGAAACCGAGCAGGTCCAGCAGAACACCCTGTTACCCATACATGTCCCTCCCTGTTGCACACAACACACGTCCATTCCCCCATGTCACACGGGGATTCATGGCTGATTTAAGAAGAAATCGTCAACCCTGTCACGCACAACCCTGATACTTTATTTGGCACGGAATAGGCACTTACTATAGTAGTGTTTTATTTATTTAACCTCTTGAGACGGGAAAATGTGTTTTTCATGACAGGATGTGAAAACGAGGTCAAATCAAATGTTTCCTTTGACCAAGTGACACTTCTCAAAAGGCACCATAAGGGTGGACCGACCCACCTGTCCATCACCATCTCGGATTGATTCCTCATATTATCTGGACTATCCTTAGCAACATATCTTCCCCCCAAAAAAACAAATCAGTAAACCGCAACTTCTTCCTCTATATGAGTACAGCGTTCCAATGCAGGGTATATATATTTTTTTTATAAAGATGGCTTTTTTGAGCGAGCATTTCTTGGTGATTTACTCAGAGGCCCCTCCCAGAACAGTAATATCTTTCTTCACTCATGTTTCTGCAGAGTCACATGTCTGTTGTGTTGCTGTGTGTGAATCTGGTAATAATCGTGTGCAGGGGGACAAAAATAAACATCACATTATTTATCATTTCATTTCTCTACACATAATAAATATATCATCACATATATTAATATATATGTATAATAATAGATTTGCCTTTACATTACTCTTTACCTCTTAGGTTTATACACATATTTATGTACAGTTCTTTGTATTTACACTATAGGGTCGAAGATCACAGAGCCTGAAATACCTAGCCTGGACGACAGAGTCTGGACTACAGAGTCTGGACTACAGAGCCTGGACGACAGAGCCTGGCCTACAGAGCCTGAACTACAGAGTCTGAACTACAGAGTCTGGACTACAGAGCCTGGACGACAGAGCCTGGACTACAGAGCCTGGACGACAGAGCCTGGCCTACAGAGCCTGGCCTACAGAGTCTGAACTACAGAGTCTGAACTACAGAGTCTGAACTACAGAGTCTGGACGACAGAGCCTGGCCTACAGAGTCTGAACTACAGAGTCTGAACTACAGAGTCTGGACTACAGAGCCTGGACTACAGAGTCTGAACTACAGAGCCTGAACTACAGAGCCTGGACTACAGAGCCTGGACTACAGAGCCTGGACTACAGAGTCTGAACTACAGAGCCTGGACTACAGAGCCTGAACTACAGAGCCTGGACTACAGAGCCTGGACTACAGAGCCTGAACTACAGAGCCTGAACTACAGAGCCTGGACTACAGAGTCTGGACCACATAGTCTGAACTACAGAGCCTGAACTACAGAGCCTGATACAGAGTCTGAACTACAGAGCCTGGACTACAGAGTCTGAACTACAGAGCCTGGACTACAGAGCCTGGACTACCGAGCCTGGACTACAGAGCCTGAACTACAGAGCCTGGACTACAGAGCCTGATACAGAGCCTGGACTACAGAGCCTGGACTACAGAGTCTGAACTACAGAGCCTGAACAACAGAGCCTGGACTACAGAGCCTGAACTACAGAGCCTGAACTACAGAGCCTGATACAGAGCCTGGACTACAGAGCCTGGACTACAGAGCCTGAACTACAGAGCCTGATACAGAGCCTGGACTACAGAGCCTGGACTACAGAGCCTGGACTACAGAGCCTGAACTACAGAGCCTGGACTACAGAGCCTGAACTACAGAGCCTGGACTACAGAGTCTGAACTACAGAGCCTGAACTACAGAGCCTGGACTACAGAGCCTGATACAGAGTCTGGACTACAGAGCCTGGACTACAGAGTCTGAACTACAGAGCCTGAACTACAGAGCCTGGACTACAGAGCCTGATACAGAGTCTGGACTACAGAGCCTGGACTACAGAGCCTGGACTACAGAGCCTGGACTACAGAGCCTGATACAGAGTCTGAACTACAGAGCCTGGACTACAGAGCCTGATACAGAGCCTGGACTACAGAGCCTGGACTACAGAGTCTGGACGACAGAGCCTGAACTACAGAGCCTGAACTACAGAGCCTGAACTACAAAGCCTGGACTACAGAGCCTGGACTATAGAGCCTGATACAGAGTCTGGACTACAGAGCCTGAACTACAAAGCCTGGACTACAGAGTCTGGACTACAGAGCCTGGACTACAGAGCCTGGACTACAGAGCCTGGACTACAGAGTCTGAACTACAGAGCCTGGACTACAGAGCCTGAACTACAGAGCCTGAACTATAGAGCCTGGCCTACAGAGCCTGAACTACAGAGCCTTGAGTTAAGAGAGAAACATCTTTAGAACCTGAAGCAGTCTTTGGAACCTTTGGATCTGATTGGTTGTTTGACTGATTGATCTGACTGATTGGTTGTTTTATGAGCAGTTTTGAGGAGGAGCATGGTCCTCTCAGACTGCCCCTTCTGTATCAAGCTCTAATACCCTTTTCACACTATCTTGCAAACCCAAACAGTATTGTGCTGGCTTGGATATTGTCCTTTTAAAAGGTTCTTTCCAGCATGGATCCAGCAGCTTTAGTAGAGGTGTAACCAGGCCAAACAATACAGCTTGGTTCTGCTCAGCACAGAAGTGTGAAAAAGGTGTGATGTCACTCCTCAGTCTGAAAGGTGTGATGTCACTCCCCAGTCTGAAAGGTGTGATGTCACTCCCCAGTCTGAAAGGTGTGATGTCACTCCCCAGTCTGAAAGGTGTGATGTCTCTCCTCAGTCTGAAAGGTGTGATGTCTCTCCTCAGTCTGAAAGGTGTGATGCCTCCCCCCAGTCTGAAAGGTGTGATGTCACTCCCCAGTCTGAAAGATATGATGTCACTCACAAGTCTGAAATGTGTGATGTCACTCCCCAGTCTGAAAGTGTCAAGCCCTGATCTGTTTCACCTGTCCTTGTGATTGTCTCCACCCCCTCCTGGTGTCGCTGATTTTCCTGGTGTATTCATCCCTGTGTTTCCTGTCTCTCTGTGCCAGTTCGTCTTGTATGTTATTTTCAAGTCAACCAGCGTTTTTCCTGTTCTCCTGCTTTTTGCTATTCTCCTTTTTCTAGTCCTCCTGGTTTTGACCCTTGCCTGTTTCTGGACTCTGTACCCGCCTGCCTGACCATTCTGCCTGCCTTGACCACGAGCTGCCACTCTGTACCTCCTGAACTCTGTACCCGCCTGCCTGAACATTCTGCCTGCCTTGACCACGAGCTGCCACTCTGTACCTCCTGGACTCTGAACTGGTTTTGACCTTTTTGCCTGTCCATGACCATTCTCTTACCTACTTCCTTTTGGATTAATAAACATTGTAAGACTCAAACCATCTGCCTCCTGTGTCTGCATCTGGGTCTCGCCTTGTGTCATGATAGAAAGGTATGATATCAGTCGTCAGTCTGAAAGGTATGATGTCAGTTGTCAGTCTCTAAGGTGTGATATCTCTCCCCAGTCTGAAAGGTGTGATGCCTCCCCCCCAGTCTGAAAGGTATGATATCACTCCCCAGTCTGAAAGATGTGATGTCACTCCTTAGTCTGACGATACAGTTTGATAGTTGAAACCCCCTTCTGAGAACAGCAACAATGCACTATGTTCTATTCCATAGACATTCTAATACTGTGCTGGTGAAAATATGTGCATGAATTCATCTTTAACCCTGTACAAATAAATTATTGCTACTTACAAAGCAATCCTACAGATGTCTCCTAACTGTGTATCAGTGCAGATATGTGTACATGGGGGAGAAGTGGGAAGAATAGGGACTGGGGACAGGGGTGACACAGACATCAGGGTTGGGGTCCATTCCATTTCAATTCATTCATTCAGAAAGTAAACAGTTTACTTCCTAAATTGACTGAATTGAAATGGAATGGATCCAAACCCTCCGCAGAATAGGGTTAGTTATGCATTTCATACTGCAT
This sequence comes from Oncorhynchus mykiss, assembly GCF_013265735.2. NCBI lineage: Eukaryota > Metazoa > Chordata > Actinopteri > Salmoniformes > Salmonidae > Oncorhynchus > Oncorhynchus mykiss. The sequence continues at coordinate 54,097 of NW_023493821.1, forward strand.
TATTCAATAGACTCTGTTCATCGTCATCTCTATAGTGTGCAGAAAACTAGGACTAATAACTCTCTTATCATATTACCCTGTTAGGAATACAGTACACTACACACCATGACCCTGAAGACCCACTAACCACACATCTACCCAACCAATCAGACCCACTTTACCCACACATCTACCCAACCAATCAGACCCACTAACCACACATCTACCCAACCAATCAGACCCACTAACCACACATCTACCCAACCAATCAGACCCACTAACCACACATCTACCCAACCAATCAGACCCACTTTACCCACACATCTACCCAACCAATCAGACCCACTTTACCCACACATCTACCCAACCAATCAGACCCACTAACCACACATCTACCCAACCAATCAGACCCACTTTACCCACACATCTACCCAACCAATCAGACCCACTAACCACACATCTACCCAACCAATCAGACCCACTTTACCCACACATCTACCGAACCAATCAGACCCACACATCTACCCAACCAATCAGACCCACTAACCACACATCTACCCAACCAGTCAGACCCACTTTACCCAACTAATCAGACCCACTTTACCCACACATCTACCCAACCAATCAGACCCACTAACCACACATCTACCCAACCAATCAGATCCACTAACCACACATCTACCCAACCAGTCAGGTTAAGAGTTTCTTTCCTTTAGGGTCAGGCCAAACTATTTGTGAGTATGCGATGCATGTATTGCAATTTAAGTGCAGGCTTTTCATATAAGGCAAAAAAAATACTTAAAAAGTCACAAAAAATACTGATCACTGTTTCAAAGAGAGGAAAAAACTGTAGTATCCACAAAGCAAAAATATAATACTGAACATGGCATTTAATACTCCTCCATATAATCCATATGTCTTCTTCCTTCCAAAGGCAACTGGTCCTCCTCTATATGGCATGTGGTGTGTTATTGTTTGCTCACATTGAGTTTACATTACTATTTGCGTAGTATTTCTAAGAGATGAGTTTTGCTTGCAGCCTGCAGGTATAGCATAATGTGAGGGAGGGGGGTTCAGTCCTGGAGTTCCAGGTCAGAGGTCAAGGTTCAGTCCTGGAGTTCCAGGTCAGAGGTCATGGTTCAGACCTGGAGTTTCAGGTCAGAGGTCATGGTTCAGACCTGGAGTTTCAGGTCAGAGGTCAAGGTTCAGTCCTGGAGTTCCAGGTCAAAGGTCAGGTGAGCATTGTGGTGTATAAGAAGAAGCTTTGTTTGTTCGTTTTGTCTGGGAGCGTCGTGGCAGTGCGGTGTGAGCGAGCGAGCATTACAGTCTCTAACAGTATGTACAGCTAGCTGGATGTAGGAGCGCCACGGTGCCAGCCTCGGGCAAGCTCTGATGATGTCACATCATAGCGCTGTCTCAGAGTAACGATGTCATAAGGTGGTGTCCTGGGGTTCGTCGTCCTCAGGCACGGCGTAGGGGTCGTGGTCGGGGTTATCGTCTCTCCGCGGGGGAGGAGAGTGTGTCACCGCTCCGTAGCGCCTGCAGGGGGCAGCACCGCTGAACTCGTCGATGAGGCTGTCCAGGTTCACATTGATGGAGGGGATTTCATAATTGAAGTAATCTAATGATGGCATGGTTAGCGGGTTGGCATGGCGACAGAGGTGGGATGTGATTATTATGGTGTGGTGGTGGTGAAGAGAAGCATGAAGAGGAGGAGGAGGAGGTGATGATGGTGTGTAAAAAAAGGAATAAAGCAGAAAGGAAATTTAGTTTTTTGAGTCAGAAAAAACTGTTGTTGTTGTTTGAAGAAAGCAGCAGCAGGTAAGTATGTTGGTCTCTGACACATTCTACACAGGGAGGGAGTCATACTGTGTTACTGGGCTAGTAGGTATAACACCAGAGACCTCTGGAGAAGCTAGGTCTATAACAGGGAGGTAGTCATACTGTGTTACTGGGCTAGTAGGTATAACATGACCTCTGGAGGGAAAGCAGTGAAACAGACGGAGCAGGAGGCGATGCTGTCAGAGGGAGGGCAGTGAAACAGATGGGTCTGTCTTGAAGCCATGGGTCTGGGATGGAGGTCACCTGGGGGTTACCTGTGGAGCCCACACGCCTGTCCTGTAGCAGGGGCGACGTTTGTTGCCATGGGGATGGTAAAAAGGGCCGAAGCGTTAAAGATGGACCTTCGGGGGAACCGACGGCGTCTGCAATGGTGAGCGCTGCAGTGTACGTGATGCGCTCTAGGAAGTCCATAAGCCATGCATACAGTACGTACAGTCTGAACAACAGCATGCCGACTAAAGTAACATCAACAGAATGGGGTAGCTAGCTAGCGTTAGCATGGCTGATACTGTAACACCAACAGAATTGGGCAGCTAGCGTTAGCATGGCTGATATTGTAAACCCACTGATGGGGCAGCTAGCTACTGTTAGCATGGCTGATACTGTAACACCAACAGAATTGGGCAGCTAGCTAGCGTTAGCATGGCTGATATTGTAAACCCACTGATGGGGCAGCTAGCTACTGTTAGCATGGCTGATACTGTAACACCAACAGAATTGGGCAGATAGCTAGTGTTAGCATGGCTGATACTGTGACACAAACAGAATGGGGCAGCTAGCTAGCGTTAGCATGGCTGGCTGATAGCTAGCTGTTTAGCTAACAGGTACAAGATGTATGCATGAAGCAGGCTGCAGGAGAACCCAGAGGCAGCCACAGCACCAGGCCAGGCGGGGCGAGGCAGGCGGAGCGGTGAGAGATGGAGCGTAGTACGGTAACGGTACTGGCGGGCGAGGTCAAATCTGGCTTACCCTAAACGGCCCCCTCACACTTAGCCCACACCACACTGACTCCCCTGGCCTCACACGGCTGGTACACAACATAGTAGCAGGTAGAGCAGAGCAGGGGAACAAGAGAATCATGAATAGAACACAGGGACACAGAGAGAATGACTGGTATTGATACTGACAGGTAGAACAGAGAACCTCATAGAATATTAGAATTAGATTTCTATGGAACACCTCAGATCATAATTATGACATCAGACAAGAAGTAGGCCTATCTGAGTGACCACTTCTTCAATAAGCCTGGTTGCCAGTCTGTTTCTGCTCTCGTGCCAACTCCTTGTGGAATTGCTTGCCAATGTGCAATGGGGTTGGTAAGAGCACAAACAGGTCTGGGACCAGCCTAGAATGAGCCATGTTTGTCCTGAGAGAGTAAGCATAGAATTAGAATGACTAGAATAGACATTCCCCTTTCCAGTCAACATTCCATGATGAGTGGAACAATGTTGGCTATATTCATGAATCCACGTTGCGTCACAACATCGTTATGAAGATTCTCTTGAGCCCTGGTGCCCTACTGAAGGTCAATGCATTGTCAATGGGCACTGATGAAGATCTAGCCTAAAGTGCATTACACTGGGCTTGGGAAACCCAATGATATTTCAAAAGGAGACAAGCTATTAGTAAGAAAACCTTTTCTTATCACTGTGATGAAGCCAGATTGACCTTAGATGCAATATAACTTTACCTAGCTGGCTGAGATTGAGGGACAGTCCTGGGTTTTTGCTAGCTAACGTTAGCATTGCTAGACATTTCTGACTAACTCTGATAGCTAATCTCTCTAAAGTGAATTTGACGACATCCTAATGATGGCAAACTCGTTTCCTACTAATTATTTGCTGACTTTAGCAATATCGTCGTATTTCCAGGCCACTATAGAGTCATCTATAGTGTAATTCCAGGCCACTATAGTGTAATCTATAGTGTAATTCCAGGCCACTATAGTGTAATCTATAGTGTAATTCCAGGCCACTATGGTGTAATCTATAGTGTAATTTAGACTAAACAGTCATTAGCCTCCATTCAGAATGACTGGGCATCACTGGACTTTCAGGCACCACAATGGCTGAGGCGTTCATAACAACGCACGACGCCACCAAATGACGGTGAATACACTGTCAAATTGCCATGGTATGAGGGGGATTGTTCTGTTCTAGTCATTCTATTTCTATGCGTGTAAGCCTGGGACCTACCTAGCTCTGGCGTACTGTATGAGGGATAAACAGAGAGGAAGCACATGATGAATCTAATGGAAACTTCCATACAAGCAGGACATCGCTATGCTTCCCTGATGTTTCCTCACAATACTTAGAAACATCAGCACATAACACAAGCAATGGATACATAGTGTAGTTTTCTCTCTACAATGTACAACAAAATCTTAATATTTACAAGATATTGTTCTTCTCGGGACGACTTCGCTCTGTCTGTCTAAATAAAGGCCACCGTTATTCAATAACACATTATTTTATAGAACGGGTGAGTCAGTAGTGATAGGATGCTGATTTCCCTAGTCCTACTAGCTACACCTGTCCACCGTCTCCATTGGACAGCGCCACAGCCAGTCTGAGAGCCGGGCGCGGCTGCATCGTCCCTGACCCCACCTGCGGTGGTAGTGGTGGTGTCGTTGCCGTGGTTACGTGATCATCATGCTGTTTACCTGTGGACATGCTCTCCCCGGGGGACAGTCCGTCCAGGATGCCCTGCTCCAGGGGCCCAGGGCCAACAGGGGTGGCCCCCGGCTGAGGAACGGTGGGCGGCTGAGGAGGGGGCAGGCTGGGCCTCTGCCGGGGCTTAGGGGTGGGCCGAGACTTGCCCAGCGTGCCGGTCAGAGAAGGGGGGGAGGACAGGGACCCCAGGGACCCTAGGGAACCACAGAGAGGGGTCTGACCAGGGGAGGAGGCCCCTAGTCCTCCAGGGGCCTGTGGGGGACCGGCCAGTCCATAGGGCGAGGGGGTGCTCGGAGGGGTGGGCGACAGGCTGACCGGCGACGGCTGACCTGTGGACTGGTCCGAAATCCCACCAGAACCTGACTGGCCATACCCAGCTGGAACCTTTGGAGGGATAGGGGCCGGCTTCTTAGAGCCTGGAGACAGAAAAGAAGAGAGTTAACATGAACATGAATATCTAAAGTATATTAACACATCTAAAACTAAGCCTCTCTTTATACCAGGGGTTGGAACCGGTTCAGGGAAAAGAACCGAAAACCGGAAAATAAAGAAATTATTTGAGGAACAGAACCCGAACCAAAAACAAAAGTGATCTATACTGTTCCGGAACAGAACCATTATTTTAAAAACATGGGGAACCGGTTAATAACGTTATTTCACGTTCCGGGCATTTTTTTTCTACTCCCACAAAAATCGCAACAAAGCGCCTATGCAAAGCCCTCAGAAACCTATTCCAGCGTCTGCCTGCCAGCTGGAAATCCTTTCCAGTGGGTGGGGCTGTATGTAGGTTACCTGCCCCTCCCCTCTGAAGCAGGTACTGTAGCCTACTGACAATGTTACAAGCATGATTCAGAATTGGAGAAGAATGGATTGACTTTTCAACGTTGGTTAAGGATACTATTGTTACCGTGTTTCACATTGGATTTATTAACCATAAGAAGGTAAGACGGGTTCATAAATCTAGTGCTGCTCTGCACACACAAGCTTGTTAGCTAGCTTGCTACGTTCCTCCATAGAAGGCTCTCCTCTGTAGGCATCATTTATTTGAGCCTAATTCAGATAATGCATGTCATAACAAGATGGCCAGCGCTTCAAAGCAAGCTTCCTCCATCATCTCTCACTCTCTCCTCACCCTCAACATTTCAGTTGCATCTTGTGCCCTACGCTGTGACTGGCACAGTGTGTGTGTGTGTTTCTCTTTCATTATGATTAAACCATGCTGTTACGGCAAAATACAATTTGCTCTTAACTATTTTCCGATTCAGATTAAATTGCTTACTTGCTCCGCAGCAAGCTTCTCTATCCGCACTGATTGGTGAAGTAATTTAATGTCGAGCTAAATGTATAAAGGAACGACATAAACTGGCAGAACGACAGATTTGTAACTTGTCAGCTCGGGGGTTTGAACTTGCAACCTTCTGGTTACTAGTCCAACACTCTAACCACTAGGCTACCCTGCCGCCCCAAATGATTCAGTTCAGGACAAAAACAATTGGAAAAATAATTTTGGTTCCAACCCCAGTATTATACAGTAAAACAAATGAATATAAACATTTTGATAACCAACAAATTAGATTAGACATGTATAATACATGAAGTGTCTGTTTTCTGGACCATGTTGAATGGAGAATCTACATGGAACGTGTTTAGGACTTAATCCAGCAACAGGTTTACTATGAATCCTTCTAGAACCCGCTCAAAGTCAAACATTTGCTGTCTAGGTAAAACAACAAGAATCCAAAAGATATGGATCCGACTGTGACGTTGAACCGCTGACCTTTGCGCATGGTGTGTGGGCTGTGTTCTGTGGAGTGGGGCGACTGGCTGCAGCTCTGCTGGCCAACACCAGGGGGCACCGTCGGACCTGCCACCTGCACCCCCTTGTGACCAATCACTGGAGAGCTCTCCTTACTCCTCAGTGTACTGGTGAAGGAGAGAGGATGTTAGGCTGTTGTCACTGTCCACTTATAGATAGATGCATGTCAAACTACATCGCAACATCATCGCTACAGAAAATGTCCTTCTTCTTCATTTATTTGACCATTATTTTAACAGGGTCCACTGAGAATTAGGTCTCTTTTATAAGGGAGCCCTTCTTAATTGTCATCATCATCATCATCATCAAATAACCTTAATCAATGTCAGTGGACTCCAACCTACTACATAGTATCTGGGTCTGTTGTGTTGCTCCAACCTACTACATACAGTGCCTTGCGAAAGTATTCGGCCCCGTTGAACTTTGCGACCTTTTGCCACATTTCAGGCTTCAAACATAAAGATATAAAACTGTATTTTTTTTGTGAAGAATCAACAACAAGTGGGACTCAATCATGAAGTGGAACGACATTTATTGGATATTTCAAACTTTTTTTAACAAATCAAAAACTGAAAAATTGGGCGTGCAAAATTATTCAGCCCCCTTAAGTTAATACTTTGTAGCGCCACCTTTTGCTGCGAATACAGCTGTAAGTCGCTTGGGGTATGTCTCTATCAGTTTTGCACATCGAGAGACTGACATTTTTTCCCATTTCTCCTTGCAAAACAGCTCAAGCTCAGTGAGGTTGGATGGAGTTCTTTCCACAGATTCTCGATTGGATTCAGGTCTGGACTTTGACTTGGCCATTCTAACACCTGGATATGTTGATTTTTGAACCATTCCATTGTAGATTTTGCTTTATGTTTTGGATCATTGTCTTGTTGGAAGACAAATCTCCGTCCCAGTCTCAGGTCTTTTGCAGACTCCATCAGGTTTTCTTCCAGAATGGTCCTGTATTTGGCTCCATCCATCTTCCCATCAATTTTAACCATCTTCCCTGTCCCTGCTGAAGAAAAGCAGGCCCAAACCATGATGCTGCCACCACCATGTTTGACAGTGGGGATGGTGTGTTCAGCTGTGTAGCTTTTACGCCAAACATAACGTTTTGCATTGTTGCCAAAAAGTTCCATTTTGGTTTCATCTGACCAGAGCACCTTCTTCCACGTGTTTGGTGTGTCCCCCAGGTGGCTTGTGGCAAACTTTAAACGACACTTTTTATGGGTATCTTTAAGAAATGGCTTTCTTGCCACTCTTCCATAAAGGCCAGATTTGTGCAATATAAGACTGATTGTTGTCCTATGGACAGAGTCTCCCACCTCAGCTGTAGATCTCTGCAGTTCATCCAGCGTGATCATGGGCCTCTTGGCTGCATCTCTGATCAGTCTTCTCCTTGTATCAGCTGAAAGTTTAGAGGGACGGCCAGGTCTTGGTAGAGTTGCAGTGGTCTGATACTCCTTCCATTTCAATATTATCGCTTGCACAGTGCTCCTTGGGATGTTTAAAGCTTGGGAAATATTTTTGTATCCAAATCCGGCTTTAAACTTCTTCACAACAGTATCTCGGACCTGCCTGGTGTGTTCCTTGTTCTTCATGATGCTCTCTGCGCTTTTAACAGACCTCTGAGACTATCACAGTGCAGGTGCATTTATACGGAGACTTGATTACACACAGGTGGATTGTATTTATCATTAGTCATTTAGGTCAACATTGGATCATTCAGAGATCCTCACTGAACTTCTGGAGAGAGTTTGCTGCACTGAAAGTAAAGGGGCTGAATAATTTTGCACGCCCAATTTTTCAGTTTTTGATTTGTTAAAAAAGTTTGAAATATCCAATAAATGTCGTTCCACTTCATGATTGAGTCCCACTTGTTGTTGATTCTTCACAAGAAAATACAGTTTTATATCTTTATGTTTGAAGCCTGAAATGTGGCAAAAGGTCGCAAAGTTCAAGGGGGCCGAATACTTTCGCAAGGCACTGTAGTATCTGGGTCTGTTGTGTTGCTGTAGTATCTGACTGATAATAATAATAATAGCTCCCATCACACCAGGCCTTCAACACCTATATAGGGGTCACTAGACAGTGTGTACTTCAG
>NW_023493821.1:67500-75000 GCF_013265735.2 Oncorhynchus mykiss
CCTCTCAAACCTGAAGGAACGTTAGCTAGCCCCTCTTCATTAGCTCCCACAGTGACAGAAACCTGACAGACTAGACAACAACGGTGGGATATAAACCTGTGTACCCTCTCAAACCTGAAGGAACGTTAGCTAGCCCCTCTTCATTAGCTCCCACAGTGACAGAAACCTGACAGACTAGACAACAACGGTGGGATATAAACCTGTGAACCCTCTCAAACCTGAAGGAACGTTAGCTAGCCCCTCTTCATTAGCTCCCACAGTGACAGAAACCTGACAGACTAGCCCCTCTTCATTAGCTCCCACAGTGACAGAAACCTGACAGACTAGCCCCTCTTCATTAGCTCCCACAGTGACAGAAACTTGACAGACTAGACAACAAGGGTGGGATATAAACCTGTGTAACCTCTCAAACCTGAAGGAACGTTAGCTAGCCCCTCTTCATTAGCTCCCACAGTGACAGAAACCTGACAGACTGAACAACAACGGTGAAGTGGAGGGACAGACGATTAGGAAAAATAGGCCAACAGGAAAGAACCCCAAATCATGTCAGAGAGGAGAGGAGTTTAACAAGTCTGTGAGACATATAACAACAACAACAACACAACAACAACAACAACGGCTCAAACACTTCAAGACAAGTCATGGAGAGCTGGTGAAGATGATGATGATGGTGAAGACGGGAAGAAGGTGGAGATGAGGAATCCTCCGTGGTGGTGGTGGTGGTGGGGACTTACCCGATCCGGTCCCTCTCCCCAGGTTGAGGTGGGGGTGAGGGAGACTGGGCCAGCTCTCCAGGCTGCTCCAGGATGAGGGAGTGGTCAGCAGGGGAGCCTGGACCCTGGACACTGGGAGGGGTGGACGAGGCCTTACGGGCCAGGGTGGACGAACCCTTACGGGACACCCAGGACGTGTCCATCACCCGGACACCCATACTGAGAGGGACAGAGATGCATAAAACAAGAGACAGTCAGATGAGACAATTAAAAAACGAAACAAACTGTAGAGAAATAGAGAGTTGAGAGGAGGAGGTCAGGACTAGAGGAGGAGGTCAGGACTAGAGGAGGTCAGGACTAGAGGAGGAGGTCAGGACTAGAGGAGGAGGTCAGGACTAGAGGAGGAGGTCAGGACTAGAGGAGGAGGCCAGGACTAGAGGAGGAGGCCAGGACTAGAGGAGGAGGTCAGGACTAGAGGAGGAGGTCAGGACTAGAGGAGGAGGTCAGGACTAGAGGAGGAGGTGAGGACTAGAGGAGGAGGTCAGGACTAGAGGAGGTCAGGACTAGAGGAGGAGGTCAGGACTAGAGGAGGAGGTCAGGACTAGAGGAGGAGGTCAGGACTAGAGGAGGAGGTCAAGACTAGAGGAGGAGGTCAAGACTAGAGGAGGAGGTCAGGACTAGAGGCGGAGGTCAGGACTAGAGGAGGAGGTCAGGACTAGAGGAGGTCAGGACTAGAGGAGGAGGTCAAGACTAGAGGAGGAGGTCAAGACTAGAGGAGGAGGTCAGGACTAGAGGAGGAGGTCAGGACTAGAGGAGGAGGTCAAGACTAGAGGAGGAGGTCAGGACTAGAGGAGGAGGTCAGGACTAGAGGAGGAGGTCAAGACTAGAGGAGGAGGTCAGGACTAGAGGAGGAGGTCAGGACTAGAGGAGGAGGTCAAGACTAGAGGAGGAGGTCAGGACTAGAGGAGGAGGTCAGGACTAGAGGAGGAGGTCAAGACTAGAGGAGGAGGTCAAGACTAGAGGAGGAGGTCAGGACTAGAGGAGGTCAGGACTAGAGGAGGAGGTCAGGACTAGAGGAGGAGGTCAAGACTAGAGGAGGAGGTCAGGACTAGAGGAGGAGGTCAGGACTAGAGGAGGAGGTCAGGACTAGAGGAGGAGGTCAGGACTAGAGGAGGTCAGGACTAGAGGAGGAGGTGTCAGGGGACTAGAGGAGGTCAGGACTAGAGGAGATCAGGACTAGAGGAGGAGGTGTCAGGGGACTAGAGGAGGTCAGGACTAGAGGAGGTCAGGACTAGAGGAGGTCAGGGGACTAGAGGAGGTCAGGGGACTAGAGGAGGTGATGACTATAGGAGGTCAGGACTAGAGGTCAGGACTAGAGGAGGAGGAGGTCAGGACTAGAGGAGGTGATGACTAGAGGAGGTCAGGACTAGAGGAGGTCAGGACTAAAGGAGGTCAGGGGACTAGAGGAGGTGATGACTAGAGGTCAGGACTAGAGGAGGTCAGGACTAGAGGAGGTGATGACTAGAGGAGGTCAGGACTAGAGGAGGAGGTGTCAGGGGACTAGAGGAGGTCAGGACTAGAGGAGGTCAGGACTAGAGGAGGTCAGGACTAGAGGAGGTGATGACTAGAGGAGGTGATGACTAGAGGAGGTGATGACTAGAGGAGGTCAGGACTAGAGGAGGTCAGGGGACTAGAGGAGGTCAGGGGACTAGAGGAGGTCAGGACTAGAGGAGGTCAGGACTAGAGGAGGTCAGGACTAGAGGAGGTCAGGACTAGAGGAGGTCAGGACTAGAGGAGGTGATGACTAGAGGAGGTCAGGACTAGAGGAGGAACCATACAGTACCTTTGTATTTTCCTTATGCTGCTTTGACGGGGCAAAGAAACGAGAGGCACGTAAGAGACACATTCTATTCATTTTCTATTCATACACAGAGTCTCAAAAGAGGGCTATGGAGCTAGATAGAGGATTAGGGAGCTACATAGTGGGTTAGGGAGCTACATAGTGGGTTAGGGAGCTATATAGTGGGTTAGGGAGCTATATAGAGGGTTAGGGAGCTACATAGTGGGTTAGGGAGCTACATAGATGGCTAGGGAGATACATAGAGGGTTAGGGAGCTACATAGTGGGTTAGGGAGCTATATAGTGGGTTAGGGAGCTATATAGAGGGTTAGGGAGCTACATAGAGGGTTAGGGAGCTACATAGTGGGTTAGGGAGCTACATAGTGGGTTAGGGAGCTACATAGATGGCTAGGGAGATACATAGAGGGTTAGGGAGCTACATAGTGGATTAGGGAGCTATATAGTGGGTTAGGGAGCTATATAGAGGGTTAGGGAGCTACATAGTGGGTTAGGGAGCTACATAGATGGCTAGGGAGATACATAGAGGGTTAGGGAGCTACATAGAGGGCTAGGGAGCTACATAGAGGGTTAGGGAGCTACATAGAGGGCTAGGGAGCTACATAGAGGGTTAGGGAGCTACACAGAGGGTTAGGGAGCTCCATAGATGGCTAGGGAGATACATAGAGGGTTAGGGAGCTACATAGAGGTTAGGGAACCACAAATAGGGTTAGGGAGCTACATAGAGGGTTAGGGAGCTATATAGAGGGTTAGGGAGATACATAGAGGGCTGGGGAGCTACATAGAGGGCTAGGGAGCTACGTAGAGGGCTAGGGAGCTACATAGAGGGTTAGGGAGCTACATAGATGGCTAGGGAGCTACATAGAGGTCTAGGGAGCTACATAGAGGGCTAGGGAGCTACATAGAGGGCTAGGGAGCTACATAGAGGGTTAGGGAGCTACATAGATGGCTAGGGAGCTACCTAGATGGCTAGGGAGCTACATAGAGGGCTAGGGAGCTACATAGATGGCTAGGGAGCTACATAGAGGTCTAGGCCAGTGACTAGTGTGGAGATTGAAATGTGCTGAGTGTAGAAGGGGCTAGTGTAGAAGTCTAGGGGGCTACAGAGGGGACCAATAGAAGGGGCTAGTGTAGAAGTCTAGGGGCCTACATAGGGGACCTGTAGAAGGGGCTAGTGTAGAAGCCTAGGGGGCTACAGAGGGGACCTATAGAAGGGGCTAGTGTAGAAGTCTAGGGGCCTACATAGGGGAACAATAGAAGGGGCTAGTGTATAAGTCTAGGGGGCTACAGAGGGGACCTGTAGAAGGGGCTAGTGTGGAAGGCTAGTGGGCTACAGAGGGGACCATTGGAAGTGGCTTGTGTGGAAGGCTAGTGGGCTACAGTGTAGTCCGTATTCTGGGGATGAGATTCACAGTGACAGGGCATAGAGGGTTTCAGAGGTATTGGGACATGCCAGACCAAATGACTAGCCTGCACTGTCCTACCAAGAGGAAATGAGTGCCTCGTTAGTTAATACAGTAATTAAGCCAAGCTGAGTTCTCCGGAGTGGACTCACACGCAGAGACAAACACGTCGTCACAACTCTCCTCAGTCCAGAAACAACAGCCTGCCTTCGATAACCACCACAGTTACAAAACTGATCATTTACTGAGTGGATAATAACTGTATTTTCTACCAGCGTCTCACATGGAGAACTGTTTGGGGTTGAAGTGTGTGGTGACAAAATTATATATCAATTGGAAAGTAAATCTGTCTGTCTCCTCTGTGACAGTCTCTCTGTGACAGTCTCTCTGTGACAGTCTCTCTGTGACAGTATCTCTGTGACAGTCTCTCTGTGACAGTCTCTCTGTGACAGTCTCTCTGGACAGTCTCTCTGTGACAGTCTCTCTGTGACAGTCTCTCTGGGCAGTCTCTCTGTGACAGTCTCTCTGTGACAGTCTCTCTGTGACAGTCTCTCTGGACAGTCTCTCTGTGACAGTCTCTCTGGACAGTCTCTCTGTGACAGTCTCTCTGGACAGTCTCTCTGTGACAGTCTCTCTGTGACAGTCTCTCTGTGACCGTCTCTCTGGGCAGTATCTCTGTGACAGTCTCTCTGTGACAGTATCTCTGTGACAGTCTCTCTGTGACAGTCTCTCTGTGACAGTCTCTCTGGACAGTCTCTCTGTGACAGTCTCTCTGGACAGTCTCTCTGTGACAGTCTCTCTGTGAGTCTCTCTGGGCAGTCTCTCTGTGACAGTCTCTCTGTGACAGTCTCTCTGGACAGTCTCTCTGTGACAGTCTCTCCGTGACAGTCTCTCCGTGACAGTCTCTCTGTGACAGTCTCTCTGGACAGTCTCTCTGTGACAGTCTCTCTGGGCAGTCTCTCTGTGACAGTCTCTCTGTGACAGTCTTTCTGGACAGTCTCTCTGGACAGTCTCTCTGTGACAGTCTCTTGTGACAGTCTCTCTGGACAGTCTCTCTGGACAGTCTCTCTGGACAGTCTCTCTGTGACAGATGGGTTGCCTCCCTCAATGTTCCAACGTTACGGGTTTTGAGGTCTGTAGAAGTTTGGCCGTCAGTTGGAACAGAGGTGTTGAATTGTAAATGGGGAGTGGGTCAGCGGTGACGTCACTGCTGTATCCGCTGGTTGCCCTTGCTAAACATGAGCATAACTCCCGCCCACATTTTAAACTCCGCCTACCCAAGCCTGTGATTCGTTGGGAGAGTCGTCTGTCTGTTTTCCCCTTTCTAAATGTCAGAGAGAATCTGATATTCTGCCCAGATCTTGTGCCGTTGCTCCAACGTTGCTCCAATGTCTGGTTCTCCGAGACAATTTCTGTGAGGGAGGATTTTGGCCTGTCTGCCAGTGATTTTCCACCTGGTGAGTCAGGGAGGGCAGGTGACGTTCCAGACTGAGAAGGATAGGCTAGTTGTGAGCGTGTGCGTGTGTGGTGTGAGTTTGTGTTTGTGTGTGTGTGCATGGTGTGAGTGCGCGCGTGCGTGTGTGTGTGTGCGTGTGTGTGTGTGTGTGTGTAGATCTCAGGAGAATGCGAAGAAGCAAGTAGAAGCAACCTCTATCACTGCCGCCGTGTTGCCATAGAGACGGTGCCACTCACCGGGCCGGGACTATTTCAACAAGGTGTGTGTAGACTATTTAAATAACGTGTGTTTGCATTCCTAAGGTATCCCTCCTCTCTAGATGAGGGCTGATAAAGCTGACAGCTAACTGGCTGAGAGGATGATTGACAGGGCAGAGATCTACCTTCTTTCTGTGTTCTACTGAGACCTCTAAATCAGAACAGTGTAGATGAACAACCACTTAAAGGGCTATTCCACTACTTTGTGAAAAAGGCGCAGTTTTGTCGAAAAAAAAAGTATTAAGTTCTACCCGATGACATCATCAAAAGTTTAAACATTTAAAAAAAAAAAGGTGATCTTCAAACACTATGAGATTCTCAGTGACGTTTGGAGCTCGAAAATAAATGGCGGTTTTGAAAATCACTGTTTTTAACTTTAAACCCACCCTGTGATGTCACAAAGCCTTTTTAAAGGGCTTCTAGACTTTTTAACCACAGATCACAGAGACGCGGTGTTTTCACACACTGTATGTAGACGCTGGTTTGGTGCTGGAGAAGTGCCCCTTTAAAAGGCTTTAAGAACCCTTTAGAAAACACTGTATGTAGACGCTAATTTGGTGCTGGAGAACTGCCCCTTTAAAAGGCTTTAAGACGCCTTCAGAAAACACTGTATGTAGACGCTGGTTTGGTGCTGGAGAAGTGCCCCTTTAAAAGGCTTTATGAAGCCTTCAGAAAACACTGTATGTAGACGCTGGTTTGGTGCTGGAGAAGTGCCCCTTTAAAAGGCTTTATGAAGCCTTCAGAAAACACTGTATGTAGACACTGGTTTGGTGCTGGAGAAGTGCCCCTTTAAAAGGCTTTATGAAGCCTTCAGAAAACACTGTATGTAGACGCTGGTTTGGTGCTGGAGAAGTGCCCCTTTAAAGGCTTTAAGACGCCTTCAGAAAACATTCATAACACCTTCATAGAATTAATTTAGTTTTTTTTTCAAAGATGCTTTGTTAAACCTTTAAAGATCTAGTTCATTATGTAAATACTCTGTCTGAGTCGTGTGTCTTTAACAAACTAGCAATCTGTTCCTCGAGGTTCTGGCTCAAGACTCAAAACCAACAGAGAGAAGAGAAGGAGTGGGTGACAGTACGTGGGTTTAGATGCTGCATGAGAAGAGAGAGACAGAGAAAGGAGGAAGTGAGAGAGAGAGAGAGAGAGGGAGGAAGATAGGAAAAGAGAGAGAGAAAGAGAGAGGGAGGGAGGGAGGGAGGGAGAGAGAGAGAGGGGGAGAGAGAGAGGGAGAGAGAGAGGAAGAGAGAGAAACAGAGGAGAGAGAAGAGAGAGAGAGTGAAGAGAGAAACAGAGTGAGAGAGTGATGAGATAAACAGAGAGAGAGAGTGAGAGTGAGAGAGTGAAGAGAGAGTGAGAGAGTGAAGAGAGAAACAGCAAGAGAGAGTGAGTGATGAGAGAAACAGAGATTGAGACAGAGAAGAGAGAAACAGAGAGAGTGAGAGAGTGAAGAGAGAAACAGATAGAGTGAGAGTGAAGAGAGAAACAGCGAGAGAGAGTGAGTGATGAGAGAAACAGAGAAGAGAGAAACAGAGAGAGAGAGAACGAGGGAGGAAGGATCGACCAGCTTGCACTCAGCAGCAGCCTACCCATCCTTCTTGTAGAATTCCAGCATCATGTTGTCAGTGGCAACGCTGAGTGGGCGTCTGCCATGGTCATGCGGCAGCTTGCGTTCTGATTGGTCCATGTCTGGCGAAGGCATGGAGCTGTAGTTTGAGTTGTGGTTGGTGTGGACAGGACTGCCGTAGCAGCCCGTCAGATTAAACTCAATATCTATAGGAGAGGAAGAGAGAGGATCCAATTAGGTCAGGATC